>NC_045761.1:10130000-10430000 GCF_009193385.2 Nasonia vitripennis | reverse complement strand
CCATCGCGGCGCAGTCGCTCGAAGCCAATTGAAGCGCGACGACGATTTGTCGCTTGCGCGGACGAGAAGCGGAGGGGAAAGCCACGATCCGAGGGAGAAAGAACGACGATAAAAAGAGAGAAAGCGACAAAGAGACGACGAAGAGGAGCACGTGCGAAGAGTGGGACGGAGGAGAGCAAAAGAGAGAGAGAGAGAGGAGGACGAGTCGAGTATTCGGAGCACGCGATCTTGGCTGCACTGAAAATAAACACAGCCATTTTAACTGATCTCGCACCAGTAATCCGTCATTTTATGAAGGCTCGCCAAAATTACCGTAGAGTTCAGCAGTTTTAAAGAATCAGTTCGGTCGTTTTTGCTGGTGTCCCGCGTAAGCGACCAATTTTACGAGTCGCGACTCGCCAAAACTACCAGTGGAACACCGTTGTTCTTACTGAACAGTCGTTACGGTGGCAGAACGGTTAAAACTACCGGACTTTACAGCAGAAACGACTGTGTTTTTTTTCAGTGTGCGCTGCTGCTGCTGCTGGCAGTGGTACGTCATTCGGCCGGACCGCTAATCAGAACTAACCGCCGACGCGTGCTCGGCATTCGGGAGAACTCGAGCAACCGAGAAACAAAGAAAAAAGAAAGGGGGGAGCTGCTGCTGCGGCAGCAGCCATCTTTGTATCCTCGCTTTTCTGCGAGACCCCGGTCTGTATGCAGTCGATGTATTGCTCGCGCTTTCTGGAATAGAGATGTATTTCGAACGACAAGGGATTTTTCACGTGGAATCAGCTTTTTTATCAAGAAAAACGTCCGATAAGCTCGAATCTCGTTATTTATTGCCTGAAAAATATAATTGTACACCGTCGCGTCGCACATCAAAGAAAATCACCGCCGGCCACAGAGTATCCCCTCCGAGCACTCGCCCCTCTTCCTCTCTATTTCCACATTTTCCTACAGTCCCTCCCGATCTCTCGTTCCATCTATTCCACGAATTCTATTCCGCCGCTTTCTCTCTATACCTACCTACACACGCGCTCGACTAGCGCGTGATTTACTCGCTCGCGTTCACGCCTCATCGATCGTCGCTCCTCCGGAATGTATTTTCATGCCGATCTCGCGCAAGCTGCCATTGTTTCTGCTGAGCTGGCGCTGCAAGCGCGCCGCGGAGAACGAAAAGAGCCGATGCTCTCTCGGGGGACGATTTGACTTGCAAAGCTACGCCGAGAGCTAGCGCGAGCAAAAGCGCTGCTGAATATACGTACGTAGAGCTAGACACAGCGAGGGGAACCGGACTCATTTCGCGAGAATTAGAAGAGCGGCTTGCTGAATCGTGATAAGGAATTTACGCGCGCTCGCGAGTCTGCGCAGGGCTTGTATTTTGCTACTGGAATTTTCGCCGCTATGTTGTATGGAGTATAACGAAATGCGGAGAGCTTTTTGCTACTAACTCGGTCTGGATTTGATTGAATATATATATATATATATATATATATATATGTGTGTGTGTGTGTGTCCGATTGACGCCGTCTGTTACTACTATAAGTCTGCAGATGTTTCGTGGAACTGGACTGCACAGCATATCGGTCGTGTGCAATTGAAGCCTCGCTCGAGGGGGAGAGGGAAAAAGTGTCAAGCAGATTGTGAAAAATATCATTTAAATCGAAGCTCTTTATTATTCGACAGGCCGGATAGCGCAATAAGTGAGACAGGCGGAGAGAACGAGGAAAAAACATCGCCTCTGGGAAAGATGTGCTTCTTCCGCGGAGAGATTAAAAGCGTTATCGAACGGAGTGATCTGTAGCTCGAACAACGGATCGAGAGACGAGGAGAGCGATGGCGAGTGCGAGTTATAACAGTACGTACGCATCGAGCGTGTGTGTTTAAGGGAACGTTCACATTGTCGAGGCGGACATTTTTCCACTGGTTCGATGGAGGGCAGCGTTGCGAAACTTCTCGCGTCGAATTATCCCCGAATTGGCATAATCACAGGCTGGCGAGGACGAATTGATTATTCGCGAAAAACGATCGAGTCGATTGAGTCATGCGCAGTCCCGACAAAAGCCGAAGCAGTGTGAACCTCCCGAAAGCCGCAAGAAGTCGCGCTGCATCGCTCGAAAGAGAACCGACGAAGCAAAGTCGAGAGGGAGCGAGAGAAATAACGTCGTCCCGGCTTGATTTATGGGTTAATAGTTAACCGGCCGTAAATAATGCTAATCACACTCTTATTATACGTTCCGCCGTGGCATCGCAGGCTCGCGTTCTCTCGTACGTATACCCTTCTCTCTATACGGCCTGTGTTTTGTCCGCGTGCCGCGATTTCAAAGACCCGTCGTTCCGTCCTCTCTCTCTCTCTCTTACTCTCCGTTTGTCCGACGGTCGGAGTCGCTCTTCTTTTTCATAGACACACGCCGCGTCTGCGAGCGCTTCGCGATTACATAGTAATATTTCTGTGCGCGTAACGTAGAAGAAAGAAGTTTATTGCTATCGAAGAAAAGGAAATGAGTCGTCCGTCGCGAAATAGAATTTACGTTGTTTGCTCAGATAACTAGAAATGAACGTCCGCGTTGCGTCGATAAAACCACCGGTCCACCGGACTACAATTATTATAATGACTTGAGCAAACAATTGCCGGAGTTATATCGCATAAAAAAATATAATCCATACGCATTATACAGCGCGAGGACTCAGAAAAAGGCGCTTGTCGCGAGCGCGCCGCAAAGTATTATTCAGCCGTGCCAAAATTACAGCTAGAGGAAACGAACGCACTCGGAGAGTTTGCTCTTCTCCGCCTCAGTCCGTGAATATAAGGAAACTCCCTTGTAACCATCTGTCGATCGGCTCTGGCGAATTATCAGCGCATTTTTACGAGATTATCTTCGTCCGGCGCACATAACAGCTTCATCCTCGAGCGCACGCGTAAACACACACGTTCGTTCCTTATATTCTCGTATATAGATATAAAAGAGGAGACGAGAGACGCGATACACCGCGAAACGATTACCCGCTACGTGAATTTTTCTCTTTTCTCCTCGAAATCGCCGTATAGAATAATAGGCTTAGACCGCGCGTGCATCGCTCGGACCATTATTTTCTCGAGGTATACACAAGCCGTAGAGTGTCTGTATAGCGTTGGTTGTCGTGCTTCATCGTTCGACATTTTCAGCCGAGAGCTATATACAGCGGAAATTAACTGTACCGTGGTTGTACTTTTTTACCGATTATTCAACGATTTCTTTTAGTCACTATGATGGAAAACTCATCAAAATCCAACGCGATGAATTCGAGCAGATACCAAACTCGCTTCGGAAGCCATTCGCGTTCGGCTCGTGCTTGATTTTTCAAGCAGAGCTGGTTCGGTACTGGCCGCAACTTGACCAATGCCTCTCTCGTACGGTGCAGAGACACGCGAAACGCTTGTTCCCGACGGACCTCTACACTCGCCGGATCGCGCCCCTCAATACACTTTATATGCCTCGAAGAAGCGAAGCGACGGGCGAAAATCGTTGAATGCAGATAGGTACCGGACTGCTGACTCGGAAGATTCTTTTTTATCCGGCGGTCACTTCGGAAGTGTCGAGCGCAGCAGTGTCGTTGCCGAACTTTCGTCGGAAATCGAAAAAGTCTTTTTCGAAATAAATTATTGGTTAAATTTTGAAAAAGCCCCCTCCTTACAGCATGTATGGTTTGGAAAAACGTTAGTTTATTAAAAAAAAGTCAAGGAATTCGCTCCGCCGAACTCAGTCTGCGTACGACACACCCATGCTCTGCACGCATGCGAGCTAACAACCGCGCGCGAATCAGATTCGAATTTCGAGACGGGCTGCAGATACGACGCGTCTATTTTCCTGGGAAAGGCGAATCTCGATCGATCCTTTCCGAAGCAACAAACTACCTATCAATTTCTCCAATCAGCCTGCACTGCTCTGTGTACGTATACATAAAATAGAGTCTCGACGGATTTTGCGCAATCGAGCTGTCGCGTTCGGCCTATTAAATTAAGACCTTTGCCGATTTCTAGGTAATTACATGTAAGCCAAAAATCGATCGATCGGCCTCGTGCGCATGACCGAAAAAAAATTTACTAACGCCTGGATTTATCGCGCGCTAACGGGCGATCGTCGGCTGCATTGCGCCACAGAGAAAGAGAGAGAGAGAGAGAGAGAGAGAGAGAGAGAGAAAGAGAGAGAGCCCGACGATAATGAGAATAATTGTTTCAATTATCGAGATGGTGAAAAGTTTCCACGGTTTGCGCGCATGCAGCTTGCTTTTGCGCGAGAGGAGGATAATGCGAAATGGCGGCGGTTTGCGCTATTATTTCTCGAGAATTTATGTTTGCCGAGCCGAGATAGCTTATCAATTACTTTTATGCATGGCTATATACACGTATACGTGGATAATAGATAACGAGAAATAATCGTATATTTTTCTCGATCCGTCGGACGAAAATACGCATGAACTGTATCATATCAATTAGGAATATTTTTATCGTTTGGCTAATGAATAACGAATACGTATATAGCATATTAGGTATTATATTAACTGTTTAAAGTCGCGAGATTGATATTGTGAATGTCACTTGATTAAAATAAACCCGCGTCACGTATTACGCGATAAAACGAACGACGGTCCAAGAGACGATAAATAATGGACAAAGTGATCGGACCACTATGCCGCGTGGCTTATAAGTGAAAATTTGCTTTGCCGAGAGAAATTGAAAAACTGCAGAATATTCTAAAGAAAGGCGTATAATTTTCTGCGGCGTGGGTCGCAGGCGATCGCGGTTTTTAAATTTGCACTCTATCCCACCACGTAACGTTCTTTTTTCAATGCAAAACGATCGAAACCGTCGTTTTCCTTAAAAAGGAGACGAATTACACGGCATTATGCTTCGAGCTTCGGAACACATAATACACCCACTTGCTCTCGGACAAAAACCGTGGGTCAGATGTGGGCCCCACGAGAAAGCTCATCGCGCGAGAAACGTTTAATGGATTATTTTAGAAAGTGATTTTCACAATCAGAATGACAAATAACCTTCTAAAAATAAATCTTATTCAATAAAAGGAGTACGTGTATAGCTGTCAATGACACCGTGGCGGAAACCTGTTCAGAAAAAGCATCGATAGTAACTGAATTAGCATCTTATACACATACATAATCCGAGCGAACCACTTACGATACCAAAAAAGTCCGCCGAGTCGGTGCGCGCGCAGGAAAAAAAGGTACGTTGCATCGTCCATTGATTTTCAAGCGACTCGCTCCTCGTCATAAAGCAATCAGTCTCAATCGCACGACAAACCTCTTCATCCGCTCTTCGACATTCCGCATCCCAAGAACAAAACGGCAACACGTATAGAACGCGCGTGCGCCCCAGAGAGGGCCTACCGGAGCAAAACTCGTTCTTCGTCCCGACATCGTCGAGTCGCTGCGAATTACATCGAGGCTCGCGCGCTAGGGGCTAAGGAACGAGCGAGAGAGGCTGAGGGCCCCTCGATATTGATATAAAGAGGGGGCAGGTCCCGAGCGAGCGCGTGCTTTGTAATCAGGCTCCTATTACCATCCAAGGTGGTCAATCTTTTCTCCTTAAGGCTGATCGTCGACGAGCGGCTCTCCTTTTTTTACGCGCCTGCCATACGGAGACCAGGGGAGAGAGAGAGAGAGAGAGAGAGAGAGAGAGAGAGAGAGAGAGAGAGAGAGAGAGAGAGAGAGAGAGAGCGGTTTTCCCGTGTTATGTGAGCATACACCAATAAGTGCAGCGAGTGCATACGTGCCACTTACGCGACCGAGTGATAAAAATCGCGAGCGAGGTGTTTTCTTCCGTCCACGCGCGCGTTTGGAACTGAAGTAAAGCTGATTAAAAGCATTATGCGGCTCTGTATGGGCAGTGCGATAAAAATCGGCGAGGCTTCTAACGGACGCACGGGGATAGCCTGCTGACGCATTTATGCGAACCAGTCAATTTCCTTGGAAATAATATTTCACGCCGGCGCGCGAGCCCGTTAATGAACTACTGACAGTTGCAATACATAACGCGGAGATCTATAGGTAATTATTAATCTTGAGAGGCAATTTGCAATGTTGCAGGTGCGGTGCGTTGTGCAAATCACGCTGAAAAGCGAGAGCTGTAATTCCATATCAAGCGGCGGGATATACAAAAACTCGTCGCTCCCGTGTGTGTGTGTGTGTGTGTCGATCTCGCGCGAGAGATAACTCTCTCGCTCCCCGAAAATTTCCCCGTACAAATAAATTCACAGGGATTAAGGCGGAAAAGGCGCGAGGGGCACACCCACGAGAAAGCGAGAGCGAGAGAACGTTTCCCATGCAACACACACGAGCTTCACGGAAAATTGATTTCCCGCAAGGAGAAACGAGGCGAGAAGGAGATATAGCGCGGCTGCATATGCTCGCTCTCTCTCTCTTGTGTGCACCTTGCGCGCTCGTATAGCTAAGAGTGTTCGCTCTCGGAGCCACGGAGGAGAGATGGAGAGGGAATCTAGTTATACGGCAATGGGCCGATGGATGAAGTTATCCAACAATAATGGCTCCATTAGCCTGGCGCTCTCGGGCATCCCGTAAGGACCCCATAGCCGCGAATCCTTCCTCTCTCTCAGCAGCGGAGAAGCAAGAGAGACAGGGAGTAGGTATACAAGCCAGCCGCAGAGGAGAGAGCGGAGAGGAGTGAGAGGGATAAAGAAAGAGCGTCGCCTCGTTTTCGCGGCCTGCTGCAAAGCGTATACTTACGCATCCGATTGTTTATGTTGCCTGATGGCCACTTATGCTTGCACACGCACACACAAAGACCGCGGAACTGGCGACCCGGCGTCGTTGTAGGGTAATGGCGAGCACGTTACGGGTAAAATGTATACTTAGACGGTGCGTTAACTTTCCTCCTGCGTCGTCTCTACCCCTTTCTTTCTCTCGACACGCGGGGAGGGAGGGAGGGTCTTTGTCAGGCTGCGCAGCCCGGCAATCCTCGATGATCCTCTCATTATTTTCTCTCGCTGCATCCATTATCGTCATTTTTCACATTCTTTCACCGTTTCTCGCTGCACACACACACGCACACACACACGCGCGCGCGCCTACCAACAGCCAAATTGAGTGGCTCTTTAATGTCTTCGCGTTTACATCGATATTCGGCGCCGTTATATGCGTGTATGGGTTTTAGTCTTTTTTTTCTCTCTCCTCTGCGGTGTGTTCGAGAGGGCGCGCGGCGTAATAGAATGATGGCCCAGGGAGCCTGGGCCCTTTGAAATTTCATTTTGCGCTCGCAGTTCTTGTCCCGTATAATAATCATGCGGTGATTACGCCTGAGTGGCTTCGGGATGGGGAATACTTTGTCTTTATCGAGTTGGTGCAAATGGTTTGGTTGCATTCGGGAGCGCGGATGGCGGAAATTGCATCCGTGGGTCAATGAAAAATCGGCGGAAATAATGGGGCTGACGCAGCTGAGCTGCGCTAATTTTAATCGGCGTTTTAAATGAAAATATTTATACACCTTATTTTTCTAATCTGAAGAACAGCAATTTCACTTACCAGCGCCGACGACGAATCCTGTACAGCAATCATACTCCACGCTGTCAGACAAACCGCTCATCAGCGGTCGTAGCGCAGAACGGAACATAGCATCGAGTCCGCAATAAGAGCGGACTTTATAGCTCTATCCACCAGAAAGCGGTGTATTTGAATGGCCATTCATTAGCCTCGAATTCATAGCAGGTCGATCCGTTGGGGTCAATCCCGGACTGGCCTTGCCTCGCGCGGCGGTCAACCTCAAAGCCCGAGCGGACCGCTTATCTGCGAGCGCGCGCGCGCGTGTTTTCTCTCTTTGCCCCGAGGCCTTTTTTCAAAGTCTCTATCGCACGCGATTTCTAATTCTTCTTCGGTGCTCTTTGTCGCTTTTCTCGCGCTTGTTTGGCGAGTGACCTACTTTCGCGCTGTGGTATCAGAAAGATAGGGAGATGCCAGCTTGTAAGTCTTCTGCACAATAAATGGTTCGATGCTGAAAAACGCAGACTTTTATTTTACGCTCGGCGGTATCTCGGTCTTCGATACATTGAATCACGAGGTTCCCACAAACACACGCCGCAGCCACGGTGCGACGAGCGAATTAAATAATTATTACCAAACAACGCAGCCCAGAGAGCACACGTCGGGTATAACCGTTTACCCATCGATTCTCCACGCTCCAGCACAGCCTGCACCCCGCAGCAGGAGAATCACTTGGTGCACACGCGCGCACCAGCCGCAATCTCTCAATTATGGCCCGTAGCAACGAGTCGTGCGCGCGAGCACATGAGAAAGGCGCGATAAGGCCAGTTCCCAAACAATGGTTTAGCGATTTGGATTGACTCGCGCGCGCGCGAGCTCGTCCTCGACACACACGCGATTACGCACGGCTCGTTTCCGCGTCATGGGAACGCGCGGTGACCATCAAACGCGCGCCCCCGCTCTAATTCTAATAACCCGTGAAAATTGTTTCTCGACGGCACCCGCCCATTAGCCATGGGGCTATGTGGTGCAGTATACGAGCGACGGTCGCGTCGATGCTGACTTTTTTACGCGACACGTAACGGGGGCTGCTCTGATGCTGCGCATTGGGAGGAGGCTGCTGAACTAGAGCCGAACGGTTTTTGTACTCGTCGGACGGAGGCGATAGAGGGCCATCTGTTAGGAGGCATATAAATTCTCTGAGGCCGATCCTGGAAAACTGATTTCGAGCGCGCGGGGTGTGTACTCTTCATGCTAAATGGGATGTTTTCGTGACGGGCGTAATTGTATTTGGGGTAAATAAATTTTTCAAACACTGACCTTACGTTGTGCAGTAGTCTGATGAGATGGATGATTCAAGACGCACTTACCCTGGAACAGAAAAATAACAATCGTTTTATACATCGCAATTTTAAAAGAACGCAAGAGATTAAAATATAAACCGTCAAACGCGAATAAAATCTCCCCAGCGCTGCATACAATTACGCTCGGATTGCGCCGACGAGTCCCTTATCAGATCCCCGTGCACTCGACGTAACTCAAATACGCATTCGCACGCGCGGGCGCAGACCAGAAAAGACGGCGGTGGTGTTGTATAGCATCAAACTCTCGATATCGCGAAAGATTATCGCCGGCGCCTTTTGAGGTCGCGCCCGTGGAAAAGAGCAACACAAATCCAGTGGGTTTATCGACCGGGTAGCATAGTGGCTCCCGCTCTCGCGGGTAATCCTATAGGTGCTTAGCGTGAAATCCCATAATCGATAGTTTGCTTAACCCGAGGCCCGGCACGAGGAGCCGCGTGCCGCCACCACCAGCCTCCATTAGAGCCGAAAGGCGAGAGCGCTGAATATCAGAGGGGGGCCGTCGACTCTGCGCACACTTTCGCCGTGTATGCGAGCGGTGCGCCCGTGGACATATCTATAACCTAATACGTCCATAAAGTACCCTCTGTCCGAGCAAACATACACGCGCTGGGGCTATATAGGTTGTACGGAGCTGTGGACGTACAGTGTGTCACGACTAACCATTAGAGGTCACGGGGAGGCAAAAGCGAATTTCTCAGATTTTCTGAGTAAAAAACTGTCTGCAGTGATTAAGGTACAATTTGTTAGCGCGTTTACTCCAAACTCGAACTTGAGTTATTACTCAACTTGTATAAATCAAAATACAAACAAGGACGAAGATACGAACAAACAAACACACGTGGCGAGATACAGTATCGCCCGTATAAGCGCACTCATCCCTCCAGCCGCAAAATACACACGTGACAGGGCTTTGCGCGCAGATAAAAAAGGAGAGAGAGAGAGAGAGAGAGAGAGAGAGAGAGAGAGAGAGAGAGAGAGAGAGAGAGAGACGACTGACACGCGTATCTCCGCGGGTCTATGTTAATATGGGAATGCGAGATCGTAACTCGGTTCACGGAGACTACGTACCGAACGAAGGGAGAGAAGGCGACACGCTAAAGTGGCAATTTGACACGCCTCGAGACATACGCATCTGGGGGATTTTTTCGCCGCCGTATATGGCTGGGGTGCATACATATTATATTCGCATCAAGAAGGAAAAATCAAGGTTTGTCGCTTGGCTGATATTTTTTTCCTCCTTCCACGCTCTTGGGTCTAGTGAATCTTTACCGAAAGATGCGAATCTTCGCTTCTTTCACAACAGGCTAGCTCTTATCTCGTTCAGACTTGAGGTTGCAATTGAAACTTTTTGATATTCTGCAATGGCAAAATGCAAGCAGTGATCGAGTGAAGCATTCATTCAGATCCCCGACGTTAATATTTCAATGACGAAACATTATAATAAATGTTACGTTATTTAATATACGTCCACAGAGTATACAACGCATTTATAACACGCGCGCCGCGTATCGGGTTAATTAATTATCTAAAGGCGTATAATTCAAGCGCTATTGCAGATTAGAACGGAGTTGCGAAAATGAGAATATCAATCCTTCATTGACGAAAGCCTAGTTCGTCTGTCGGATTTCGCCGAACCAGACTATCATCGCTCGCCCCGATTCGGCTCATTTCCCATTCTCATCTCGACTGTTCCATTCAAGATTTTCATTCTCCCATTCCGCGACTGAAAAAATCCCGGAGAGAGGTCGACCTCACTTCCTCCGATAGCGGCGTCGGTCTGCCTTCATTCATCTATCTGCCACTCGTTCGTTTCAGAGGCGATATTAATTATGCTCTCTGTGACCGCTTTGCGACTGTATTGCGATCTACAAGCACGCATTGTCGGGAAAGGGAGATTTTACTTCGGCGAAGCGCCAACGCCGGAAGTCGCGTCAGACGTCAAATTGAAAGAAACTGACGTCATTCGCGCGCGGAGATGCGAAGAGGAAAGAACAACGACGGACGATAAGAATGTATACTTAGTGGTCGGTCCGAGAGTGAATACGAGCCGCGGCCGATAGCAGCAGCTTATTGAGCAATCGCCTTCATTAAGACTTATTGTCTATTCGAGCTCTGTGCGCGGAAAGTGATTAGGATAGTCAATGAATTCGTGCGCTCCAGTTGGAACTGGAGGAAGAGCACGTCTCTGACGATCGTTTAGAGACTGGACTCTAAATTTAGAAAGTTTTGCAACGAAACCGTACTTTCAATTTTATTTCCTCGAAAGCATCGGCTCGATCCTTCTCAAATTACGCGAATCCAGAACGAAAAAGTACCCGTATTCCGGAGTTTAAAAAAAGTTCGGAGGGTCGACCTCGGTGAAATACAGTCACGGTCACTCGATTATAGTTCGACTTAGCCCGACAAGTGGAGAATATAAGCAGGGGGGATAGAAAGGAAGGTGAATTGCCTCGGTGTCGCGGACGATCGAGTTTCCACTTTGCGTTAGGATATCCCTAACGCTGCGAAACCCGAAAAAATTCTCAAGGGTGCAGTACTTTTTTTGCGCTGCGTCGGGAGATATCCTGAGCATCTCGTTCTCCCCCTGCCGAAAATGTGTGTGTGTTCTCGTGCGAGGCGAAAGTGCCACTTTCACGTAGTCGAGAGTAAATAACGTTTTTCTCGACAGGACTTTTTTCTTGCCACTGATGCAGTCTTCCTAACCGAATGAGTTTGGATTCTATCCTTGGCTTGGACTGATGGAATTTCAATTTCATTCTTCAAGCTATTCGCGTCGATTCGTAACGAAAAATACCAAGCAATAACGAGCCTCGATCATCTCGGCATCTCGAGAAAAATGCGATTGGTCCAGTGGCCATTAAGAGTCCATAGAAGCCGATAACTCTCTGCTCACGGCATCTTGCAAACTAATTTCCTCTCCTCTATTACACCGACGGCGCAAAAAATCCACAACCGAAGAGAAAAGTCAAATAAGTCAGAGCGCGCGCAATCGTGCACACACTATAATGCGCTGCAACTCGTTGCGCAATGGAGCATCGCTCGTATAAACATACGCGCACACAGCCGCCGCAGAGACCGGCACGTAATTAACAATAAATAAATCATCATTAATTACCGGCTGATTCGCTAGAGTGATTTAAGACCCATAAAGCACGAAACGAGCATAATGAAAATCCTATTAACTCCGGTGCGCGCAGCGGGAAACGTGTACAACGAAAAAGTGCGAAACAAGCGGACGATAGAACGACGCCGAGATGCGAGCGAGCGAACGAGCGAGAGAGAAAAAAGAATCCCATTGTAATGCAGCCTGTCGCGAAAAGGGCAAAGTTAGCGCCGTAACGACGTCTTCGAGTTAACGCCGCCGCTATGCTTGGAGAGAGGGAGAGAGAGGGCTTCGTAATTAACTCTCGGGCCGCGTCGCTCTTCTCCTCAGCCGACGCCTCTGCCGCCTCGTTGTTTAATGCATTAATAAGACAAAGTGCAGCGTGACGAATACATTATATCGGGGCCGACGACGGCGACGACGACGTTGCTGCGGAGCAGGCTAATTATCGGGCTCGGATATGCAAGCCGTTTTTCCGTACTTTTATCGCCGGCTGATCTCGCTAATTAAATAAATAAATTTATGCAAATCGCCGGATCTTCAGGCTGTACACGCGCAGCCTGGCTGTATGGAGTAGAGTGTGTGCGTGCGATGCCTTGGGCGCGATTGTTATGCTTTTCAGCGAATTTCGCTCTTTTTTTCTTTCTCCTGCGTTTGATAAGTCTGAAAGACTTTGAATATTTCATGCAAATGGTGTGAAAGCGGCGAGTCATCGCAATTAATTAAGTCGTCAAGTATGTATTGTGCGATCGCGGAATTAATTCGAGAAGTAGAGTTTTTTGCTCGTTCGGTAAAATGAATTACCGCGGAGATTTATTCAATAAATGAAAATGTTCATGGTAATGTTATTCTCGCGCTAATTTGTTTTAATCATACTACAGCACGTCTCAAATAATAATTCAAGAAATAACACAACTAATTCACATATTTAATAACGAAAACGCTGCTCGCTCGCTCCCGGTTATCTGTCTTTATCTGATGCGCACTTTAACATAGTTGCAAATGAGTTCATATTGTGGATGGATCCGGGGAATTAAAATCCGTAATTACCGAGTAATTTTCCCCCGAAGAGCACACGAAACGTTTATTATATAAAAACTCTGATATTCCGTTCGAAAGTTCTTCGCTGCCTGCCAGCACACAGTGTGGTATACACGTAGCTGCAGTGCGCGCGATTTCGTGACGCGTGACGGTCCGTAAATTTTTGCCTGCCTTTCTTCTGACATCGTGCTATAACTATTTATTATTAGGCGAATGTTTTATCGGTGACGCGTGAAATGGTCAATGCGCGCAAGAGCGACGAAACTCGTAAATCCCTCGGCAGCGCTAATTCGAAATGAATACACCTACACCCACTACACATTCGGTGAATTTAATCGGGATAATCATATTAAATTCGCCATTTCATGCGTAAATAATGAAGCTGGAAAATGGAAGACTGAAAAAAGATGCCAAGCGAATTCAATGAAAGATGCGAGAGTCATAGGTTGGCGGGATAGACAAGGGCACCGACGGGTTATTCGACGTCTTGTTTCTTCGTTATATTATTTGCACGAAGTTTTTTTTTCTTGTGTTATAACTGCCGTCAAGGCCTGTTAAGGTTGTTCTTTCTATTCAAATTATTTTGTACGAAAACAGCGTCGTTTAACTGCATCCACTGCCTACTAATCAGCAGCAGACTCAATTAAAAGCACCACCCATAGTTGTCGATTTTCGTACATAAATAACATTTTGCACTATTCGAAGCACATCAACCTTCATTTTTGTCTTCTCGAGCAATGCTTATTTATTTTACCTCAAACACGTACGTTTAAGCCTCGCACGGCAAACAGACAGCTACACCTCTATTCCATCACCGACCAATAAGTCTCCATTACCCTTCGGATCATCTCATTCAATGCCCCGTAACAACCATCCAAAAATCCCAACCACCCTTGCATCCCAAAGTACAATCGCGTGATTTAAAATGACAAGCCCGCGCGCTCGTTCCTCTACACACACATACATGTACACACGCACATGCCACGTCCGAGCGAGCGGTGGACCAGTCCCGAGGGTGCAGTGCTTCACTGCTCTGCCGGCCGATTAAAAAAATCTGCAGCAGCCGAGCGGCGGGGGCAGGTTAGACCGCCGCCAGCGCTGCGGACTCGAGTCGCCGGAAATGTATCTACCCCTGGGTAATAACGACAGATTCCTAATTTCAGCTACGCGCTACGTGCTCGAGGAATCTAGGATGCTTTCTCGTTTTTTGGGACATTTTTTTCGAGGGCAGTTTGCTTTTTACCGCTTGCTTCTTGTTGGTTTACGACTCGGCTACACATGTCGTTGCGGAGGGGATTGTCGGTAGGGAGGGACAAATCACAAACGTCCATGGCACCGAGCGTTAAATCTGTCGCTCGAGACTTTGGATATTGAAAGAGCACCGAAAGAAATTGGTTTTTGAAAGCGGCCGTATTTCAGTTTTAAAGTCAACAGTCATAAAATTTCACAATCTCACAATGAAATTCAGTTGCGGGGCTTGACCAGACCCCGAAATATCAACGAGCCCCTGATCTCTACAAGCGGTCACTTCTCGCATCAGTCGTTGATCAACTCGACTGTCGAAATATTTGCCGTACACTTACGCGACACATGCCGACACGTGGCAGTGTCGATGATGCGACGCATCTATATCGTTAATGCTACTTTTTCTTTCTCGTGAAAAGAGAAGGGCCAAATCAGGGCTCTACATCGGTCCGGCGGCTGTTGTTTAGAGAGATGATAGATGCTTGGCACACGTCTCGCGCTCACGCCTCTCTCTCTCTCTCTCTCTCTCTCTCTCTCTCTCTCTCTCTCTCTCTCTCTCTCTCTCTCTCTCTCTCTCTCTCTCTCTCTCTCTCTCTCTCTCTCTCTCTCTCGCTGTCTGCCGTGTAAACGCGTCGTCGTCCACTTTCCAGCCCGACATTGTGCGCGGACGTCGAGTCGAGGGTGACGTTGGAAGTTTGGACCTTTTGCGAGCATTAGTGGGCTCATTTTCGTGAGAGAGGGGAGGGGGGTGATTTAAGGCACGAATCAACTCTTCGTCTTGCTTACTGCTTAATTATAACTTAATTAAATAATTATAACAACAATAGTTGCATAGTTCGATAAACAATCCGAAATCGATGAATACTAAATCTCCCTCAACTCCCCAATAAATCATTCATTCGAAATCTCTTGAAAATCATTGTAAACTTAAAAAACACCCCCTTAAAGCATCAAACCTTTGTTTCTCGCGCTCTATCTACGCCCGCCTTGCTCCGCGCGAGGCTCGATTAATCATGCGCCGCGCGACACCGGCCTATCAAACAATTCATATATCACGCGGGCGACACGGCGCACTAATAGGGAAATGAATTTTCCCTTCTCTCTCCCACTTTTACAGTAGCGATGCGAATCTCACCCGAGATCTCCTCCAGCACTGCGTTTGTATGTATAACCCTAAGCGAAAGCTGATGGCGCAAGGTGCAGCGAGTCACTGAGTTTGCAAATCAACCCCTGCGGTGCTGTATCGTTTCTCGAACGCCCCAGGAAAAATCGCGTGGTGCCGTCATCGATCATAGTGATTGAAAGACATTGAATGGCTTTTGCAGGGTTGCGGGGGTGCAGGCTAGGCTGGCTGTAAGGTAGGGGTGGAAACGTTTAAGATGACCACGAGATGCCTCTTAATGTGCTTTTTTATGCTAGAAGGCAGTAGCGCGTGGCTCGAGATCACCGAGTCGGATAGAATCCGAAAGACGTGATTTTCATTAAGCTTTGGGTCGCTGGGCTGCTAGTGAGATATCGCGAGACAAATCGTATCTGGTTATCGGGAGACGTTGGATTATCTTTGTGTTGGGGAGATGCGCGAGTTTTAATCGAAACGAACGGTTTGAATTAAAATTTTTCGAATGTGATTTGTTGCAAACGTCAAATTATTTATGATCATAAAGTAGATGAAACAAATCGGAGCTCGAAGAAGACATAAACTTGTAGGTACGACGACACTGAATCATCCCCCGTATATTAGATCATCTAATGCAGGGCCGACTCATTACCATAAATAAGTTGCACGAAGCGCAATACAAATAAAATCTATAATTCAGTACAATATGGAGCCCCTCCGCAAGGAGCTCCGAGCTCAGCGACCCCCAAAACACACACCTTATCTCGCGCAAACTGCTGCTCACGCTCTCGGTATAAAATCAAGCTCGCTCGTACACAGGCCGCAACATGTATATTATTTCCATAAAAGCATATGCCCGGCCGGTCCCTCCATTACATTCCATCCACGTAAATAACCTGCTCGGTTCGCTCCATCTCGTTTAAGCCCCAAAAACTCGTCGTAAAAACGCACGCTCACAAACGCGAAATATCATCGCGCGTATATCGTTATTTTATTGCACCCGGCTACCGTCGTACATACGCAACTAACATCGATCTATAAGCGGAACCTCGATCTGTGCGTATACGTGTGTAAGATGCTGTACATAGGGGTATGCGGTCGCGGTGGCGGGCTTCTGTGATTTCGGAACCTATAAACCGGTGCTGGTGTGGTGGCTCGGGCTGCTGGAGGTATCAAAGCGCGGCAGACTGGTTGGCGGTGAAGCGGATCCGAGGGTCGCTGACTGGCTGCTGATGCTTGAATACGGGAAAACGTTTTGGGGTGCCGGTCTATAAGAGAAGACTGAAAGTTGTTTTTTTTCTTCAGCTATTTATTCTCTATAGGGTTTATTTTGTGTTTGATTAAAAATTTGTAGGCTCACAGTCTTGCAACAATTTTCCTAAATGTTTAATGCACTGCTTAATTTTTATTCTCGAAATGAAGGAATTGCTATAAAAGCAGTAACTCGCGAAAGAAACATTTTTTTGCACTTAACGGCGAGAAAACAAAATAGTTTTGAATTGATCTTTCCCCGCAGCGCTTGGTTTGAGCTTACCGGCTCTCATATAGTCTCTGATAAGCGACAATAGGTGGCGCATAGGCAATTCATCGCAATAAGTAAAAATTAAGAAAAAATAGCAATAAAAAACTAAAAACGCTATCAGAGTATAAAAATAACCCATAATACACCCAAGACGATATCAGATCGGCATTACTTAGGAAAAAATGATGCGCAATTGTCATTTACTTTCAACGTAGAAATAAAAGTATAATTTTAACAAGTGTATGAGCATCACGTACGCGCAATATACAGAGAGATACCAAGAAAATAAAAGATAGAGAAGGACAGCAGCCGATGCAGAAGTGAACGAGTAGCCCCACGCAGAGGGTGCTAATTCGAATAAACCGACTGGCTTGCATCCCTTCACCCTCCAAAGGCGGAATTATATTTGGATCACAAGCATTATCGCCCCGAAATAAACTTGACTTTTATGGCTGTCGAATTGCCAGGGGCTTACAGATCGCTCACGTTTCTCTCTCTCCCTCTCTCTCTCTTTCCTTCCCGTCCATCTCTATATTCTCCTCGGCTCTGCGCTTTTGCATCCTGTTCTCGAAAAGCCGACCATACAGAGCCGATTGGTCGGCTTATCGTTGAGACCGTGACGAATTCGTCGGGCGAGTGTACATTGGAAATCTGGAAGGACTTTATCGAGCGTGCCTGACTGCTGGTCAATAATAACAACAGATACAACAAAAAAAGTGGCGCATGATCGATTCTCATCGACTAAAAGAGAAGTGGTCGCTGCAGTATATATATATGAGCAGAATAAATAATTACACAGAAAACGATTAGATAAAATCAGCGTAACGATATTGTTTGTGTCATCGCGGGAATCAGACAACACGCGACTAATCGGATTATCCTCTCGAACGCTGTCCCGATCGTCAGCAAACATTCGCACTCGATCCATAAGAGCTGATCGCGCATGTACACGTACACACAGTCATAATCCCGGCTAGTTGCGCCGAAGGAAATATATAATACATCCGAGCGACTACAACTCGTCGTCGAGGTGAATTAGCCGCGGCGAGGCACGAGAGCTCGCGCGCAAGATTAAGACGTTTCCAAGGCAAGAGAGAAGGCGGAGGAGCGGCCTGCGCGCACTGACAGCCAAATAAAGAGCAAATAAATTAATAGGTTCGCTCGAGCTGCGCCGGAGCGCAGCGAAAGGAAGAGAGGAGAGGAGCTGCGCGGCGTGGGAGGGGGAGAGCGCGTTAACTCGTGTATCCTCCGTCGGCGAGGAGCTGTGAGAGAGAGAGCCTATTGTGCGATGGAATTTGTAATTTAGATTGATACGTTATGCCGTTCGCGCAGTTGGCTCTTTTTATATTCCCACTCGCGCCGTGATGCTTTTGTTGTTGCGTTGATCTCGTTGTTTCTTTTTTCTCTCCACGGTGTCTTCGGACTTTCACGCGCGCGCGCGCGCGCCAGAGAGTGGCTCAATTAAGGCGTACTGCTGTGGTGAGAAAGCTTTTTCGGGACCGGCACTGCAGTGGGAACGTGCATGGATGTGTTTATCACTTTGAGGGCTCGTTGCCTTTGTTAATTTTTAATAAAACTCGCCTCGAGCAGATTGGACGTTTTCCATTCAGCGCGAGATCGATATAATCATTTTTTAATTTGCCTGTTTTTCATCGGCCGCAGTCTCTGTATACTCGCATTGTAAACAGGTATATCACTCTCGGTCCTTTGACACGGACACTCGGCTCCGCATCGAATAACAATGGACTGGACTTGTTTCGTAATGTAGTTATCATCCAGTCCGAACGAAATAAACACAAACGATCTCGAAGTATAAAGGCCGCATTGTAACATCCGTTGCCGCAGCTCCCCTCAGCACCTAATACATAATTTCCCATCTGTCTGTGAACTTTTCACTGAAAGGCGCCGCGCGCTCTCTGCTCGAGCAGCCATAAGTCATCGACAGCTCGTCTTCTCGAATTTCGAGAATTTATTTATCGCGCGAGCGAAATATCTCCAGCCGGAGATTTACGTCTTGTACGTCGTATGTGCGACGGCCGCCGCTTGTTACCAGACCGTCGAACTCACGCTCGGAATTTTCCCGCGCGAGATGCACCTATACATCGCGTTTACGACGTATAGTATACCGCACGCGTTGGTCTGCAAATCCGCAATAGATGCATTAGGTCGCTTTCTTTTTCTACGGTATAGCTGCGCTCGCCACTTTCCAAGTCGAGTATGCGCTTATTGCGCGAAATATCGTGGACCATCTAACAATCGCTCTGATTTATTCTCTTTTTTCTGCGCTGTATAACTATTCTGGATGCGTGTAATAAAGATTCGAAGCAAACACTTTTTCGTCGGTACGTGACTTTCTATCGATTTTATTTACTCCAAAGAACAGAGGGCAACGAGATCGACGATCAATTTTAATTTTTCTCCCAACATCGTGCTATTAAATAGCTCTAATAATTCTCCTTATATACACATCAGAGGCGCGCGCGCAAGCGAACGTCATCAACCCTCTATTCCTCGGCATCAATTTAAACTTTTGCACGCTTCCTTGATCCTCCTCTCGCTTGCGAGCGCGCTCTGTCATTTAGTAGTAATCTCGTTTCCCGGAAATCCCGGCAACTTCCATTTCTCTCTCCCTCTCTCTCCCTCTCCCTCTCTCTCTCTCTCTCTCTCTCTCTCTCTCTCTCTCTCACTCACTCAGTCTCTCTACCTCTCTCTTCTTCAATTCGCTTCGTGTAATAAGCGTATCGCAAACGTCGCCAGAGCTCGCGAGACCCGATGTAAACACACATTCGTGTACCGGGAATCGCGCAGCGCTATATTCGAAACTAACTCGCCTCGTAGTAATATCAAAATCTACTTACGCACGAGTCTCGCGAAAACTGAAAATACCTCTCGGTACGTGTGAGTCTGATTTGATTCGCGCTCTGTGCACTTTCACCTTTGACGCGTGTGTGGTGGATCGGCTCTTGGCATTTGCGAAAGACAAGATCGTGACGTTCACGAAATTCGCGAATGTGGATTTTGTTGCTCTCGAAATGTAATTACTATTTAGATGAGCCTGAGCACGTGATGTGATGGTTCTAAGCGAGCTTTTGCAGCTGTTTTGCAGTTCTGTGCAAATTGGAAATTCGTGTGTTTCAGTGTTTGAGTTTCGGCGAAAATGTACGAAGCGTACATTATTGTATATAGTTGAGGCAAACGAAGGTTTATAACACAAGTTCTAATAACATACTCGGAGAATCCGAATCCATAACTTAATTAAGAATTAAAATCCATTAAAATGGAATTAATAGAAAAAGGTGTCTGGCAGAGTGGTTAGGAGCGCACATGATATAGCTGGTGCAGCGGCTTCAAGGATTGCAATCGATCCGGCGCGGATAATAGAAAATTCCTGGTCGGTCGTCGCTGGGTATACGTTATAGGAGGAGGGCAAGGACAACCTACGAGAAACTGGTTAGACGAGCGGATTTCGATTGCTCCAAGGCATACGAAAAGAGATCGCAGCGACGGCGCACGAATAAATCAAATTTAGTGGGAGAGAGCGGCCGCAGCGGCAGCAGCAGCAGAGCAGCTCGCAGGTAAGTTTCTCGAGCCTCCGCTGGCTATGTGCCTTCGATTCGATCTTGGAAATCCTGGTGCTTTTCGGAGAGCTATAAGGCGAGAGCTGAGAGGGTCTCCTCGCGGAGAACACATTGTTTTAAGGTGTTTTTAATCGGTTCTTTCAATTCCGAAGGATCGCGATTGTGTGTGCATGTGAATGCCGAGTGATTTATTATCGAGAGTTATACTGCTCGCCGGTTGTTTGTAATGAGTTATATTCAAGTTTTTACTCGACGCGGATAATTGTATCATTGTACTATTTTGATTTATTGATTCTGCTCATTGGGCTATTTGATTCAATCGCTATTGATAAATCATCCAACGCGTTGAACAATCTAATTGTACGATTATTTCATTCCCACCTATGCATGAATTTAGTATTCACGTCTGGCACAATGTTTAATTATTGTGCGCTGCACATCGTTGACAAAAATGTTCAACCGCGACGCTTTCCGCCACAACGAACGTCCGCAAGCATCAAAACTTTCTAACGAATAATTCAAAAAGCATTTTGTCATTCCTTTGCCTCGATCGTCCAAAAAATATATGCCAGTGTCTAACCCTTCCCCTCGGAATAAACTAAACACGAGTGTCCGCTTGAACAAACGACGACGACACTTGCATCCAACGTGGACGCGTTATCATCAAGATGCCGTATATAGCGCGTGACGTCGTCGACCGCAAATAATGAAGACATAAGGGAAGACTTATTGTTCGAGAAGAGAGGCCGAAGAGAGCTGCGCTGCGGACGAAGGCGGGCCATTTTGCGGTTTCTTGCGAAATTTATGATGATTAAACATTGTGGCGCGCTCGCGCACGATGACTTCATTGACCCGCGCCGCTATATTTGCGGTGGACGCGGACAAATTAGATTAAGATTTTATAATGAGCGTGGGTGAGGCCTGCGAGATGAAACGTCATCCCGTCGCTTTTCTAATTGATTGCGCGATCTCTTACACAGAGGTTTCTCTTCCGTTTAGAACAAAGTTCAATAGTTTTATTTATTTGTAACAATAAAATTAACCGTCACGAACGAAGAGAAAGGAATATTTTTGTTTCCATTAACGCAAAGAAGCTCCGCAAGCGCGCGGCCAACAAGGATTTCCATTAATTCGCTCTCGCACGAAGCTTCCTCACCTCTCCCTCCAAGTAATTGGCAAAATTAATTGGAAGAGACGCGTAGGAAGCTGGTCCCTGGCCATAGAGGCAGCGGCGCTTCGTCCAAAATGGCTTAGGCAAGCCGAAAATTAGGCGAGGAGGAGAAGATTCCCCACAGTTGGCCGCTCCTATCAGTTACACTATTATCAGCGGCAGTGGCCGCGAGGGGAAAGCGTCGTCGGCAGCGGTTTGCCCCACGCGTCTGTGTATGTGTGTGTGCTCGTGTAAGTCGTGTATACGGCCGTTCTGGTATATATACACGTGGGCAACGAATACGCCCGATTTCTCTTTCTCCGCCTTCGCGCGACGCAACGGCAAAGGAAGCTTACGCAAGCCCGAGGCGACGTTTTTCAAGCTGCAATATTTGGACTGGAGCAGTGCCATTCTAATTTTGATAAGGTAGAGATTATGATTCTTCAAACGAAATCCCTCGTAGTCAGCGTTACAGTTTTATACTAACTACAAAGCGTTAACATTGAATTGTAACTGCTATAAGGTAGTAGCAATTAAAGCTTACGTAACGTCTCCGTCTCTCGCTGTCAGACATAAAACGAAATTGCTTCGCTGCGCCGAATTAATAGCCCAGTGCTTCATGCTTTTTAAAAACCTCATTGATAATCGTATCATTATTGAAAACGAAATATAACAACGCACGTACGCCTTGCAATGAAATATAAGCACTGCTCAATCTTGCAACGACGAAGTTTTACCCACGTTCGAAAATTCGTGAAAAACAGATCTACCCAACAAGCAACCGTAGACTGAATTCGCGGCAACAGCGCTCATCGACTTTATTAAGGGCGCCATTCGAGCGAAAATTCTCCTTCAACCAGCCGGAAGCAGGAAAGAGGAAGCCCTCCCCTGCCTCTGGGATTCTTCGACACACCCGTTATAAGCGTCTCCTGCGCTGCTGCTGCTGCTGCTGGGAAGGGACGAAGGTAATTAATTGCCATAGCAACGCCAGCCGCCACCCCCTGCCCGCTTTCTCTCTCTCTCTCTCTCTCTCTCTCTCTCTCTCTCTCTCTCTCTCTCTCTCTCTCTCTCTCTCTCTCTCTCTCTCCCTCTAACTGAAATATGGCGCGAGCGAATTCCATCGGGCGCGCAACTCTCGATAGATAGATAGATAGAGAGGATGGAAGAGCGAGTCTTTGTTCGCGGTGTCGCTCCTCGGGATCTTCGTGCTACGTTGCTTTGTCTATTTAATTACGTGCGACGGGAGGGATTTTCTTCGGGCTTCGAACCTCGAGTTTTTAATTGGTTTCCATAGCTGCTTGGGGGATTCGAGAGATAAGGCGAGATTTTTAATTTTGTTTTTACGTGGAATCGCGCTGAGTATCGCTCAATTTCTCGAAAGAAAGTTGCCGGCAGTGTAACGTATAACCGAGTACAGATTATGAGGGATCCGAAAAGTAAACGAGCTTTCGACAGAAACGCGCGTACGTCAGTTCGTTATCGGCGCGGCAAACTGCGGAAATCCGATTCATTAAATTTTCCAAAAGCATGTAGCTCCCATTCGAGATATAGTCACACCTTGCTTATCGATCCTGGCCCGTATGTATACTAATTAATTATACCGCGCAGAAGATTAGATTGCACTCGAAGGGGCCGAGTCATCGTTACGCTGCAGAGTCGTTTAAAGTCAAACAGCGAGACATCTTTTTACCCGCGCTCGCAGCCCCGTGCGCCTCCTTTACGTGTGAGAAAAAACTCAATCAACAAATAATTCGAAACGCGTAGTGGCGTAAAACAAACACATCAATATTCATGAATCCTCCTGCCACAATTATATACAACATAAATTCATTGCAGAATTCGCCTCAAGACAGTCGCCACGTATGGACGCTTCTAAACGCGTTTCTATTCATCAGCGTACAGCCAACTGACATCCTAATTAATTCGCCGATTAATCGAGCGTGCCCGAATAAGCTATTTAATAATCCAATAAATGAAACAGCCCATTACACGCCACTTCCTTCGTAATTTACCGGCGTTGCAATTCCTCAAGCCCCAACAACGTGTCCGCGATCAAAATAACGCAGCTGCTCTCGACGAGCGCGCGCAAATACATCCCCTGAAAAGAATACACTTACCCGCGCATCCATCGCGGCGGCTCGGAAAACAACGACGGGAAGCGGCAAACAATTTCGCAAATTGGATCGCGGCTATCTACGAGCCTATATGCTCGAACGCAGCGACGCGCCGCCACGCTGCAGTCACGTTCCATTCGCGCGAGACAACTCTTTCGCTTTCCTGCGTGCTCTCTTCTGCGGCTTTATGACAGCTCGCGCGAGAAGAAGGGTCGAAGCGGCCTTTTTCTTTCTTTGCTCCGCGCTCCGCGTGTACGCTGCAGAGAGGGAGAAATAACAAGGATGCGCTGCGCACGAGAGGGTACGGTATATGGTATACGGAGTATACGGAGGCGAAGAAGGGAGAGAAGAGGCCTGTAATGAAGACCTCAAGGCGCCGCGCCTCGGTGATAATTACAGGGAGCCAATCTTACAGCCTTCTAAAGGCTCACTGCTCTCTCTCTCTCTCTCTCTCTCTCTCTCTCTCTCTCTCTCTCTCTCTCTCTCTCGCTCTCTCTCGCTCTCTCTGATGCGCTGCTCTCGGCAGCGTCGGCGGCCCCGGCGAATGTTAAACGTTATATGTGCAACCCCACCGACGATGTTATACGTCTCCACCGATGCCGACTACCGTAACTTTTATACATGTGCGCGCGGCGGGCTCTAAAAGCGCGATGCTCTCGAGCTACCCATGTGCTCAGGGCAGCGTAGCTACTGTGACCAGCAGTGCTGAAAATGCGGTGTCACTTTCTCTCGAGGATTTTTTCTCTGTTTATTGTGAGATATGCGTAAAAAACCGGATAAAAAAGTAGGAAAATTCGAAAGCAATTGCCTACAAATTGGATCGGGAAAATACTAACTCGGAGATAAGATTAGGTACCCGAATTTATTAGAAATGACGTCGTTACCCCGCGTACAAAGTAATTCATACTATATTTTAATGTTTATCAAAGCGCACTTAACGTCCGTTCGGGATCGAGTCACGAGATTCATGACTCCAGGGACAGCCCGAGATAAAGGCGATCGCGAGCAATTCAGATAATCACTTTTTCCCGCGCGTCGATCTTTTGAATTATCGCATCAGCGCGCAGCGCACCGTGTCAACATCGGCCCCGCGGTAAGAAGCAAGAGAAAAAAAGAAAGAAAAAGTCCAACGTAATACCCGTGCGGGGAACGTCTCCATTAAGAACACACATATCGAACTGCGGAGTCTTTTTCCTCCAATAATCATCGCGCCGAAACTGCCTTTAAATAGTCTTAAACTACAGCTTTCGAAGCTTACGTGCCGCCATAACTTACGCAAATCTCTCAATTTTCCCATAAAAACGATCGCACGCCTCCTCTGCACTGCACCAAGCGAGAGGGAGAGAGCAGAGATTCTCTCTCTCCGAAAGCGCGCAAGAAGAGAGGGAGCCGAGCGCGCGAGGAGAACAAAGGCGCCGAGCCGCCGCTGCCGTTGCGAAATTAAAATAAACGGCAGCAAGAAGGAGTACGGCGTTTTACTGCGGCGCGTAATGGCCGAGCTTCGCGCGATCGCCGATTTTACGCGCGCAAAACCCGATCGCGAGCGGCTAGGCTTATTTGCATTTTTTGAGAGAGAGAGAGAGAGAGAGAGAGAGAGAGAGAGAGAGAGAGAGAGAGAGAGAGAGAGAGAGAGAGAGAGAGAGAGAGACAGACCGCGCGAGCGCTACCGAGCAATTGCGCACGGAGTAGCTCCCCTAATGCGTCGGTTTTTTGGTCTGCTGCTGCTGCCGGTTGGTTGCACTACGCGATTTTGTTGCCGAGAGATGAGATATCGGTTTACGATGTTCGAAAAAGCGCCGCCGAGTGGCATGCCCGGCGCGCTTTTTCCCGTCTTTAGGGATGCTAGAATGATATTTTTTGCCGCGGGTACATGCATGGAGAGCGCCGAAGAATGCGCGGCCGCCGCCGCCTCGAGGCGTGTTTTCGAGAGAGAATTTCTCGACGCTGTGGGGCCGCAATAGCACAGAGCGAGCTCCTTTAATACGTGGAATTACGGCGCGTGTGCCACTGTTGTATTATGCGCTATTAGAATTGGTTATCGCTCTTGGCGGCGATCCCAAAAAAAATACGAGAAAGCGTTTTTCCAACAAGAAACGAAGCCAATCGTACCCCGAGTTACGCATTTCCGTGTCAGTGGTCGAAGTCGAGGCAGCGAGAAGCTCAGAGAAAGAAACTTGATTACCCGTCTGCGGAGCGTCAAGGGGGAACAAAAAGCCGACGGGAGGGGAAAACCGCAGGAAATTTAACGGAGCGAGCCACGGTGCGTGAGCGAGCTCGCGCCAATTTAAACTTACAAATTCGCCCATAAAAGTCGGCGCGCTCGTGCTCGAGTTTTAGCGCGGGAAAAGAGCTCGGGAAAGGGAGCAGCGCGTAGACTGTTCAGCGACGGACAGGTGCGCGGGATAGATTTTCATTGATTTGATACTTCTCTCTGATTATTTCGGATCTCTCAATTTTAAGAAAAAAGAATCATCACTTCTTTTGATTTTTACATCGGCGTGTCTGTGAGGGGAGAAAAATTGAAATTTCCATATCTCCGACGATCTCACTTAGAAAGAATAACCGAAGCAATTCAAAAGCCGGCAATGAAGAATCGCCGCACAGAGGGGAACAATAAAGTTAAAAAACAAGCATGGGCGCGGCGAGGAACGGGAGCGACGCGCGACAATCGCGCTCGTATTTTCCGATTAGAGGGTGGCATTCACTTATAAGCCATACCATAACACTTGTCCGCGGGCATTATGAGCCTTCCGTGGGGGGCTTCCCATCTCTCTCTCTCTCTCTCTCTCTCTCTCTCTCTCTCTCTCTCTCTCTCTCTCTCCCCCCCTCTCTCTCTCGCACTTTCGTGACTCTCTCTCGCTGCCTCTCTCGCCTCGGGATCAAGGGGCAGATTTACGGTCACCTTGGGTACTGATTCACGTCGCGTAACTGCCTCCGAGCTTTCGCTTCTCTCTCTCTCTCTCTCTCTCTCTCTCTCTCTCTCTCTCTCTCTCTCTCTCTCTCTCTCTCGGCACGAAAAGTCACAACCCTCGAGCTACAGGATGTACAGAAGCGCGCCACATGTTCATTCATGAGCAGCGGCGAGAGGGCGAATAAGGGATGTAGTCTGAGCGCGATATGAAGTCGATGCGCGTACGCAGCCCCGGGATTTTATTTGGAGATCGCAGGCAAGTGCGCGTGGGGGTGTGTAATGCGAGTCTCGTAGTCGGGTGATTATTATTTTATGAGCGTCTCTAACTACCTGCCACACAGCAGCAGCGCGTACGTTTTTCTGCTGGCTGCTGTGGTTTCAGGCAGTTATTTCGGCATTTAATCTGCCGATAGGTTAATAGAGAGAGGGGGGGCCATCCGCGGCTGATTCGATTTTTCGAGGGGCGGATTGGATTGGTGTATCATTGCCGGTGATCAGGGATGAGCCAGGATTATAAGATTTCACTAAAAGTTTGACGAGTTTTCGCGTAGACGGGCTGGTGTGTACTCGTATCATCATTATTATATTTGGATTGGACGATAACCTGAACAGAGTTGTTGCCTTCCATATGAACAAATTGAAGCATCGCACGAACCTAATTCCAGCCGTGTAATAAAAAAAAGACATAACCCTCGAACCACGCGTGCAATTTTCGTCTTCCACACGGCCGCGAAATAAAAACTCGTTTGTGCGAGCTAAACCACATCCTAGCACGCATGCATCAAAGCCTCGACGAGCGAACGCCTCATCCCCGCACCTCGAGTGTGTCAAATTGAAGCTCAAAGAGCAGCGTCGTGATCCGCGTGTAATTTGTCGGCGCTGCTGCTGCTGCTGCTCGTATAAGGGCTGTACACCACTCTCTATCAGTCTTTCTCTCTCTCCCTCACAGCAACAGCAGCAGCAGCAGTCGATAGAGGGGGGGTGACTTTAGCAAACGACGTGCGGCGATACGACTCTAGTCCTGCTTTCCGACTGTCTCGCGCGTGTATGTATATATACGTATGTTGGAGGGGCTGCAAGCTTCGCCATCTATCGTTCTATTTGTTAGCGGGCTTAGCAAATCAGCTCGAGCTTATACCCGCGAGAGAGGAAGAGGAGGAGGGAGAAAGCGCTAAGTCCGGTTTTATGCTGCGGTGCACGACGAACGCCCCCCAAATGTATATACATAGTCACACACAAGGAGGAGGAATATATAGCTCACAGAGGCATTTGTTAAC
Organism: Nasonia vitripennis; assembly: GCF_009193385.2. Classification (NCBI taxonomy): domain Eukaryota; kingdom Metazoa; phylum Arthropoda; class Insecta; order Hymenoptera; family Pteromalidae; genus Nasonia; species Nasonia vitripennis. The sequence goes on along the minus strand of NC_045761.1, from coordinate 10,402,102 downwards.
GTCGAAAAGGCGGCCTCGTATCAGATAGTAGCTCAGAGCCGTTTACCTAATTACTCGGCCAAGTCGGCGTTTTTCAAAAAGTGTCGTGAGGACTAATTGTTAATCTATGCTCCTGATTTATTTTCACAGTCGCGCGCGGCGCTAAATATCCGATGACTAAATGTCGCCTCGTTCGTTCTCCTCTCATCGCGCGCGCGACTATACGTTACAAGCGGCGAGTTCTAGCGCGCGGCTAATTCATAAAAATTACAATTTGAGCATTCCCTCTCCTGACCCACCTAATGCCCCGACATCCGTTACACTTCATCATCCTTAAGCGTCGCTAAATGGACTCGGATGGCTTTCATAAATAAACGAATTACGCTCGAGAGCGCACACTTCATCCTACACCGCGCAGCTCTCCTCGCGTCCGTTATATTGTAGCGTCGCACATACACACATGCACACCAGATCAAATCGCGTGTGCCGAGTCTCTCTCTCTCTTTCTCTCCTGCTAATTTCTTCGATTCGGCGCGGTGCGCGCACTGCTCGCAATAAAAGACGCACGCGTCCAGCCGCTTAATTATGACAAATCTCGGACGTATTAAGCCGCTATTGCCGGCTGATCGCGGTTATGACAAATTCAGACTTTATATGACTCTCACTCTAGAACTTTATTGCGCAGCCTGTTATTCCTGCACGAGCAGAGAAGAATTTGTACTTTGCGTGATTTGTCGTCTTATTTGCTGCTAGTTTGTATTCGCGTCGGTGCGCTCGGCTTTGAAATAGCCCGTTATTACGAGAATGAACGCATTTGTTTCAATAACGACAGCGGCTGGGAATGTACGCCAGACGTATGTAAAATAATAACGCGATTATCATCTAATGCGTCTTATCTCGATCTAACTCTGTTAGGAGGCTGAATTATTATCAAATAAGCCCCCGCTTATCAAGTGGGATCGTGAAAGGTTTTCCTCCCTCGGGCAAGTCTAAACGCAGAGACTGAAATAAAATAAGAGAGAGCATATAGAAAGCCCCAGTCTTGTGTATAGTTTTTATCTCGACGCCTCGGGTGGATTTCAGTTCACGTACTTTTCCTATTCATATTCCGAGAATGTATTTTTCTAAAAAATGTAAACTCTCTTTCTCAAAGATTAAGCTTCTCGTTGTAAAGCGCAATTTTATATTTTCAGTCGGAATCGCCCATCGGAACGTAGCAGCCAGCTCGACTGTGTAATACACAAAGTCGCCGAAACGAAAAGTCCGCCAGTCGTACATAAGTAAGTATATGGGGGACGACGGAACAAGCGAAGCGCTGGGCTCTCTCGGCTGACGGCAATAACTCAAACCAATTAGCCGTGACACGCCGGCGGCCCGAGTCGTCGGCAATTAGCGACGGAATTAATTAGTCCATTATCTCGCGGTGAAGCGAAGCGAGACGCTTTTCTCTTTTCGAGCTGCAGCGCAGCATCTCTCGCCCTTCCATTCGCCCAGCTGCCCTCGGGCGACACACATTCGTTTCGCGAGAGGAGACGAACGTCGGCGGACGAGATTAAAGCGTCCGACTCTAATTCTCCTTCGCTTCTGCTGGCTTCTTTTTTATATTTAGTTTGACTTGGAACATCGATAAGGACATCAGAGACGCGACGGGGTTGATAACTTTTTATTGCGACGATGAGTTCGGGGCTTTTACTGAATATTATAGCGCGTACAATCATTCGATTGTGCTGGCTGAAGAAACGGGTGGAAGAAGTCGGGCGAGTGTGCGGATAATAAATGACTGAGGAGCCTTTAGCTGAGATCGAATCTGAAAAATTAGGGAACGTTATTGATGAACGAGAGTAATGACGACAACAAAAAAGCATTATTTTGAAAATAATTAAATTTGAAAAAGAAGGAGGATTGGAGCACCACATCTCGAATTAAATAACAGAAAAGTAAAAGGCTACGGGGTTTAATGTAGCAGAAGAGAAAATGGAAAATCCTCGCGCGCGTCGCTCCGAAAATAAAGAAGCTGCGGCACTGCTTCTCCCGACCGCCGCGCTTGATCATTCGTCAAGCAATGCGGCGTCTCCTCAGCTGGCATTTCATAACCCCGAGTCTCGCGCCGCCGTTCCTTACATTTCGCGGCTGCTTTGCTCATAAATAAAAATAAGCTTCCTTCGGTGGGGAAGTGTATATGGAAGCTGCAATATCGCGGAGCAAATCAGAAAGAATCGCTCCGCTCTCCCTCTCGAGCGGCTGCCCTGCTTTGGCTTGTTCTCTCCGTGAGAGGCATTGTTGTCTCTGTCTCTTTCTCTAGAGCATCCTCCAAGAGGCTGGTAGAATGCAAATTTTTTGTAGGAAAATGAAATTTCTATAAAACCGCGCCAATGAATCGCATGATGATCTTAATATGTTTAACAGAGACCCAAGGATTTCGCTCTCGAAATCGTTTCGAAAAAGCGGCGCATCAAAAATCAATGGTTCTTTACCCCTGCTGCCTGGCATGCATAGAAATTCGCGCGTATTATATACATAACAGGGTTCAGTCCGGCGTAGAAAAACGAGGAGCACACAGCATCAGCAGTGGGATGGTTTTTTGGGGTTGTGCATATGGCGAGCGATAACGGGCCGGGATGAGCGAGCCGTTATGGCACCCACGGGACGTCTCGGCGGCCGCGCATACTACTGCGATCCCGAAATCGACTTTAGGATAGTCTCTGCTTTGCTTTCAAGATTTTTTTTGAACTGCAGTATTGGAGTGCGCGAAACAACAACGATTAGCCAACTTTTGTAATTTTCAATCTCTCGCTCTCACCTGTGCAGAAAAAGTCACTACTCCATAATACAACCCAGCGCAACGTAGGCGTTTTCCCGAGCGGTTATATGCTCTCGCGCATTAGAAGAGCCACACGGAAAAAGCCTACAAGCACGCGCGCCCGAGGCCAGCGTCCGAAGAATCTCCCGCGCGGGATAACACATCCCCTGAGAGTTTAGGCGAACACGCCACCCCCGCATGTGTTGGTCAGCGAATCCACTAACTCGGCGAAAATATGTTTGGGATTTATTCGGCCGAGAACTTCTCCTCTCGGAGGGTAGTCCCGTCGCTTTACGGGCGGGACGCCCTCGGATTTGCTCTCGGCCCCAGCTATCTCCTGCATGCACCTTATCGGCCATCTTAACGAGAATAAATTTTCCTTTGATGTGCGCTGTGTGCTCTAGCGCCGAGAATTCCGAATTCGGATAATCATTTTCCGAAATTGAAAGTCGTTTTGCTCGGCGTCGTCCGTTACGCTCTAACTGACGGCCCGCATCGGGGATTAGGCTTTTAAAAAATCGGAAGTTTCTTTCGGGGATGAGAAACCGAAGTTTCATGCGCGTCCTCGTTGCAGACCCCGGGGAATGAATTTTTATAGTCCAGCGAGAAATTCGGGATTCGAAGATGAAAGGGTTGCGGTTCAAATCGACTGCTCTGACGCACTCCAATCAGCTCGACGCTGTACAACTACACATGCCGCGGTAGATCCGACGGGATCGTAAAATTCCGAAACTTGCCACGCATCACTCCCCTCGGGAATCTTCAGCGAATTTGAATATGCAGCGTGCATCCATTTTTTGCCCTTTACCATATCCCTTTTAATTGAAGATCCGCGCTTTTTGCCATCAGGACCCACGCATACGCTCCTACACACGAGCTCTCGTATAACGAAGTCATTCCACGAGCGACGGCATTGACTTTCAATCTCGCTTTTCGATTTTTCGCGGATGCAGCTGCAGCAGCGCAGCGTACAGCGGCACAAAGGGGCAGCGCAGTTTAATTGCGGAACGGCAGAAATTTCATTGGCTATTTGGTCATTTTTTGGCGTAGCCAGAGAGAGAGGGAGTTGGGATGTACTATAGGTGAAGCAATTTAAAAGGCTAATTCACCGGCGAGTCGACGAGCGGATGGAGGACCCGAGGGAGGGGATTGGAATTAGGCTCGATGTTTTTTGCCGCCTGTCGCTCTCTATATACGTATACGTTCCTGGGTGGCGTAATTCAAACGCAAGCGCTCGACTCACCCTCGCCGCCGCCGCTCGTTCAATCTCGCGCTCTCTTTTTCATCGACGAGCGCGCTGGCTTTTCCTTTCTCTCTCTCTCGCTCTTCCTCTCTTACGCGGCCCTGCTCTGCGGATGCCTATCTCTCGTTAATTCTCTTTCGCGCTATACCGCTGTTCTCTTTTCCTCCGCGCGCGGCAAATTGGAACAGCGGATTCTTTTTAATTGCTTCGGAAACTTATGCCCACTGTAGCTGCGAAAAATGCAAATTCCAGCCCGTAGGATCCGAATACGAGCCAGAAGAAATTTTATTTCTGTACCGCGCGTTGTACACCTTATTCTCGTCTTTATACAAGCTCCGACTTCCTTTCGCTCGACCGTCCGCTCCAGCGCTCTCTTTTCAGCTCTCTCTTCTGCAAGACGCTCCGGGAGAGGGTGAAGAAAAAGCAGCGGTGGATCGAGTAGCTTCTCGTTCGCGTCTCTCAAAAGTAAACCAATTTCGTGGCTTGTTTAAAGCCGAAGGAAAAGAGGGGAGGGTTGGCCGTGGTGGCAGCACAGGTCCCTCGAGTTATTTCGCGTAGGTAACGCGCCGTGAAATTACGATGATACGCGAATCAATGGACGCTCTCTCGCGATTCCTCCTTGTTTCGTGGGAAATTCGAGAGGGAAGCTCGCTCCGGAAACTCGTTATAACGTTGATTCTTTTTAATGGAAAAGCTCGATATCGTTATTCGCACGGAAAACGCCACCACGAAATACGACGTTGCGCAACGATCCACTCGTGAATGCTCGAAATTTCAGTAGCTTATACATTCCCGCGCTCGAACAGTTGCGGCGTAAAAAATTTACGACATGTATTCGTAAACGCCCACACTAGGCCGCATAAAAGATTTCTCGATATCATCGTGTCTGGCACTCGGTCTCGCAATCACGAATAACACGTCTCTCCCTTTTTCTCACACAAAAGTATCACGCAAATGCGATGCCTTCTTCTTCTTCGACGAGATCGGACGTGACGCTGCACATCTGCTGCGCGCGCAGAGTGCATATATTCGAATATCGCCGGGCAAGAAAAGTGGCCTCGGAAAAAAGCTGGCAAATAAAGAAGGCCAAAAAGAGAGCGAGGGAGGATCCCACTCGACTTTCCCATTTCCTCGACTGCACGCGCCGCTCGACAATGGCACTTAGCGTCCGCCGGATGTCGGGCACTAATGTGTTTGCACAGACCGCGCGAAGCGCCGGCGATGAGGAAAGCTTCTATTATGCCGTGAGCGCGGGGAGGTGCGAACCGGAGTATCGCATCGCCGCGGTGTGCATCGACAGGGTTTTCGGCCCGAATTTCGGCTTGATTGTCGCATTGAGTAAGGGAGATGACTTTTTGCCGTTTGGGGGTTGCCGACGCTGTGAGCTTTTACTTTTCGCCATATCATCGTGGACGAATTTCCTGAGGGTCGAGACTATAATAACAGAACACATTTACTGCTACGTGCGAAACGACACGAATTTACACCGAGAGCAGAGAAAAAAACCGCTGCCAATTAATTGGCAAGTAGCTTCCTCCAACTAAATTCATAGATCCAATAAATAAAATATTGTTTAGAGGAAGCAAAAGTTTTGAGAAAAATCGGTTTTTACATTTTAGCTCTTGACTCGACGAAATGGTTTAAAATTTTAGCTGCAGATAGCATTTTTCATGGCGAATAACCGAATAACATATTAAAGCATTTGAATACATTGTTTTACAGATATAAGGAATCTAAAAATTTAAAAAAAAAATCGAAACCTTGATATCTTAAGAACCATAGGGGTTTGAAAGCTGCGCAATGAATTTAGCCAAAACACATAAACTACTTTTTACCAAAATTTCAAGTGCAATAAGGCCTTCTTACGTCCGTAATCGAGGCACAAAAAAACTCATTTTTTTCAGTTTCCGATTTATTACTGAAAAAATAAGTGATTTTACTTACTGATAATTACTGAAAAAAAAATAATCACTTGAAATTATTTAATGGGATATAGTTTGCCACGTGACCCATCGACATGATTTTTTTCGTAAGGTTATGATGTTTAGTTTCAAAAATATGAATTTTTTATTAAAAATCACCTTTTTCATTCTATCTGCCGAACAAAGCGGTCGATCCCGAGGACCAAACGAAGAAAAGTAGGTAATTTTATTCTCTTTCAAATGCATTGTAGCTGAATTGTTTGTAACAATGGGATGATTGAAAAAAACGCAAAATAGTGTTTTTCTAAAATCCAAAAATGACTTAAATAAAAATAGTTGAGAAGATAAAAAATAATTGTTTTTCCCGAATTCAGAATCCAAAAATAGATATGCATGTCCAATTTTGTTGATATTGATGGAGTAGTTCCAGAAATATTACGGTATACATATATACACACACACCTCCATACGAACAAATTCTAAAAACACTTGAATTGAACTTTTAACACGCCATAAAGTATTTTCTAGAAGTTTTGACGGAACTGAACATTTTACTATTACAAAGCTTCCTCTAGGAGGAAGCAACAAAGACATATTTCTTACCTATCACGGATTCCCAAATCGTAAACGATGACGCTCTCCCACCCCTCATTTCCTTCACGCACTTCAGAACTTCGGAGAACCCTTCGAACCCGCGAACGAGTATAACCGAAGACCGAGGTCCACGATGTCCGTGAAAAAAATTAGGAATCAACAATTGTATCCTGCGTTTTTTTTCTGAAGCCTGTGATGACACAGACTGCAGAGAAAATTGCAAGTGTGTCGTCACCGCTGTTGGCGATGCTATTGGTCATCCAGATAGATAGAATACTTGGGAAAGTCCGGACCTGAAACATGAAAGATGAAATGTTATGCTGATATAGCAATGCCGAATATATAATCTACTTGATTTTTGGATGGATATGTAATCGCCTGCTGAATGCAGCGATTACACGTTCACATAGAATGCGTTTTACTATAAATTAGAACGAAGTTTTCTGATAAGTGCACATGTAACTCATTTTTATCAGTTTTCGATTTATTACTTAAAAAATAACTGGTTAAATACACTTGAAATTTTAATGGGATATAGTTTGATACGTGATCCATTGGCATGATTTTTTCGTTAGGTTATGATGTTTAGTTTCAAAGATTTGAATTTTTTTTTTTAATAATTTTTTTCATTTTAAGCGGTTGATCCCGATAACCAAACGAGGAAGAGAAGGTAATTTTATTCTCTTTCAAATGCATTATAGCTGAATTGTTTGTAGCAATGGGCTGATTGAAAAAACGCAAAATATTGTTTTTCAAAAATCAAAAAACGTCCATAAAAAAAGTAAAAAAATAACTGTTTTTCCCGAATTTAGAATCCAAAAATAGTGATGCATGTCAAATTTTATTAATGTTGACGGAGTAGTTCCAGAAATACTACGATATACATACATACACACATACATCCATACAGACATTTTCTAAAAACACTTAATCTGAATTTCTAACACACCAAAAAGTATTTTCTAGAAGTTTTAACGAAACTCAAAATTTTACTATTACAAAGCTTCCTCTAGGGGGAAGCAAAATTAAAGAAGATTTGTTATAACGCGTGCATGAAATTGAAAGCGCAGACACGCAATTTTCATTCCAGCGCAGAAACGCACAGGACGGCTCTGCAACAATGCAAACACTATACGTATATATCAAGCCCTTCCGGAGTTGCGCGCCACCCTCGGCCGCACGTGCGTATATGATTTTTCATTAAAGTGTCCCCGCGCCGGAGATGTACTGCCGCCAGCGGCGGCACATTGAATGCCGCTGCAGTCCCAGAAGTGCGAGCCTCGCCTCGGGCCCCGAATATATCTATATATACGTGTGCCCGCGATATTGCCGGCTTGATATATCGCGCGCGCTTTCTCGTCGCATCCCATGAGCGCGATAAAGACGCCATTATAATGTGTGTCGCGCGCGCGCGAGAGAGAGAGAGAGAGAGAGAGAGAGGGCAGACTTTGGATGAAGTGCGCGCATTGTTCGCTTATATAAGGAGGGGTGACTTAATCCTTTTGCGGTTAGCGTTTTAGAGGCGGAAGTGTGATCCGTTACGTTTTTTTCCTCAAATGCTATTTCATGCAAATACTTCATAAGATAGAACAATATTTTTCTATGAAAATTTTGGTAAAATATCTGGGTTCGCAGTAAAAGCGATGAAGAATGTTTTTGGTATGATGGCCTTATGTGAAACAAGTCCTCAAAAGCGATCGAATTTGTCCACAATATCAAAACTAGGTTCGTATAAGAGCCAAACTACACACAATACAGGGTTATAATCCCTCTGAAAAAAAAAATTGCTTAGAACTTCTAGAAGCTATACGCTCACTGTATTCAAAAGTAAAATTGAGCTACGAATCAACAAAATGTAGTGATAGTAAAAAATTACTCTGTGTCGCATCCTCGAATTTGTCAAAAAATTACTCTACACTTTTAGAGCAAACAAACAAGATCACACATTACAAACATCCCCCTATGATGTTAATACTCGCATCAAATAATTCCGTAATAAAATGTCAAGCTTACGTCGGCCGACAGCCCGAGAGATACCCAAGGCAGATAAGAAATTCTCCCACAACAACAAGCTATCGAGAGAGAAAAAAGCCCCTTGGTACACACAACACGATGCCAAGAAGCATCGCCCCGCGACATAACTTAGCTCGGCGTCGTTTCACCGATCGCGCGGTTCCCATAGTTCGCTCTAATCCCGAAATTATAATACTAAAGCGCTGGCGAAAAAGCGCCGGCCGAAAAACCGGGAACGAATTAGCTTATCGCTAGTTGCGCGATAATCCTATGCAGGGGCAGGGGGCGGGGGTGCGAGCATATTTCGTAATCCTGCGCAAGGGGTGCGCGCAAGGATTATACGACTATCGCGGAAATCCTCGTGTATGTGTGCCACGAATATGTATATATATATCTCGATGAGACATCGCTTCGCACGGGACTTATGTGCCGCCTTTAATGGACTCTACTTGCGAGTGACATCCCTCGTGTGCGTGAGTTTGTTTGAGAGACTGGTGGTGCGGTGTATGACGAGCTAATCGATGCGGTTTTGCGCTTCAAATCGGAGCTTCTCGTTTTTTCCGAGGGTGAGAGGGTGAGAGGCAGGAAAAGTTTGCCGCTACTGCGACCTTTAGTTTCGCCTCGTTGGAGGATCAAAGGATTTCGATGCTTATCGAGCCCGCTGCTCTCTTGTTCTTACGCTGAGACTGAATTATTAATGTGAGAAAAATATTGTGTGGTACGGAATTGATTGTAGAGCGTTCGAAGATTCGATAACCGACAATTTGTAAAATTATAAGTTATGACTTTTATATCAATAGTTCTTTCATTAAAAGGTCATGGCCTATTTGTTAGGGATAATTCACCCCTGGTAGAAATGGCCCTAAGAACTGGTCATTTATTAGGTACTAACTAGGTTAAATCCTAAGAACTGGCCAGTTACTAGCCTGTTCTTAGACTCATTTCTACCAGGGACTTGGTTTATGTAAACGATTTTTTTAATTTACATATTTCGATGTCACGTCAGAATTTTCGAAGGGCACTCTACAATTATTCCACCGAATAAATAGATACATTTTTTTACTACTTTCACCTTAGTCCAACTATCCATGGTTTGACCTCTCATCACCAATGATTAGAGATTAGGCTGGATTTCTCGAGCAAAATATCTTGTTGGAGTTATACAAAAAGCTCCTGACATCGTCCCCCTACGCGTCGTCATAAACAAAATTCTCCTATAACCTTGTTACCATAAATTCCCTCCGAAAGGCACAAATCCGCGACGTCCTTAAAGATCCATCTCGTACCCCTTCAGCGAAAATAAAGTAAACCATGCGGCCCTCGTAAAAAATGCGTAAAAACATCCGGATGAAAAAAAGCCATCAAACTCCCCGCACAACTGTAAAATAAAAAAAAACCCACTCATACCGCACACTCAGGAGCTCCTAGCCTCTTCCGCCTCTCTCTTACTCGGCAACGAAAAAAGGAAGGAAAAATAAAAGGTGCGCTCGCCGCTGCAGCAGTCTAGTTCAGCGGTGCGCAGACTTTAACTTAATTAATGAGATTTTAAAAATGTGATGGCGATTTCAATCTAACGCGGCTAACTTGAGCTCGGAGGGTAATTCTATTAGGCAGTGGCGTAGCATCGTAAAGGGTTGAAAGAGAGAACAAGCGAGAGAAACAGAGTGTAAGAGAGAGAGAGAGAGAGAGAGAGAGAGAGAGAGAGAGAAAGAGAGAGAGAGAGAGAGAGGAGGAGGATAGTGCAAGCGAGAAGGAAGGCTTGTACAGCCCCCTGGGGCACCCTCACGCTAACTGGTTGGTATCTCTCTCTCCCTCTCTCTCTCTCTCTCTCTCTACTAGCGCTAGCACCACTACTACTACTGCTGTTCCGCAGGCGTTCCAGAACCTTTTACGATTCCGCCTTAATTTATGTATCATCCGAGAGTTAAGTAATTTCTCCTGCCGAATTACTTTGCCGAGAGCGGAGGAGCAACTTTCCACCGGTTCATCCTGTATCTTCTTCCTCCATCTCTCGCGCGAGTAGCTCCTCTACTCGTTATACTGCCCGCGAGCAGCCATTGATCCTTCGACGTATATTAACTGACGGAAATTCGGAGAGAACGCGCACACATCTGCGATTTCATTTTTTTTTATTCGCTTACGTTAACTCCAGCTTCTGTAATGAGGGACGGCGTACTTACATCATTGAGTTTTACTTCGCAACAAGGATTGTCTTACACAATCCATGAGATTCAAACGAAAATATCACAAGCTTAAAATCGTGATATTTGTTTTCTTTTCACATAGACGGCGCTGGTCGGCGTGACTAATTAAAAGGCCCAAAGCGAAACTTCGCTGCAAACTCGAAGGTCGAAGCTCGAGTTTAAATCTGTTTCGGTGTAGTTTCCACGCGAGGCGATGCCTTAGTAACTCCCTCGTCGGCCGTTTTGAGCGCGAACCTAGCGGCTGCCCGGGGCTCACTGTATTACAAGTCTAATATGTCTCTTTTCCCGCGCTGAATACTTAACCCTTCAATTAGTTTTATTGTTATTTCATAAAAAATACAATAACACTTAGATCGCAGAAAAACAACAGTTCATTTTGCTTTATAATAACCTGCGCATTTATATTAACACGCGTCAAAATTCGGAACACGAACGTTTCCCCACACGAAGCGGATGTACACGTCATTACGTGTACACACATCGCTGACTATCCAACCGAAAAAAGAAGCCGAAAATTCGCAGGCAGGACATGTGGCGAACGGCATGTATTATAATACGAACACAACAGAGGAGAGAGAAACGCGTCCGAGGGTCAAAGGGCCGGCCATTCATAATTGCGGGCGCGTCTTGCGCGAGCAGAAAGAGTCGAGGGCCCTGCGGAGCGTGCGTGTATGTGCCCAGCAAATTGCCAGGTAATATATTAAGCCGACGCGAGAGCGAGCGCAAATTATGGGCGATATCCGGGCGGGACGCGTCGCGTTGAGCGAGAGAGACGATACCAGACGACTCGTTGTATACCTATAGCGATATACCTATACACGAGTTGACCAGATGCTAGCTCGAGAGAGTGAGATGGGGAATGAACAAAGTGTTGAAGGATGCATTGTTTGTTTAGTTTGTCGGAGAACAACGGCTGCTGATCGTCGTACTTGAGTCATCAGTGTAGAGGTACAGCGTGTTAAATGATTCGAAAAGATACTCGCTTGCGCCTTCACAAAACGTTGCATAATTTCCAAACTTTGGCTTATAAATCAGCAGAATATGTGGATCGTCACTTCAACTATTTAGAACCACACACATCTCGAGTACGCGGTCGAATCTTAAAAACGAAAGCTGCAGCGGCAAAAAGCAGCGGAAGAGCAGGGCGATCGATCAGCGGTTCTGTGGCTTTTTCGGGGCGCAAGAGTCGATAGTCCACATATGGGACCTCATAAATATAGACACGTTGCTTACAGACTCTCGTGATGTATCTGTCGGGGTTTTTTTCGGGCGAATTTTCGATCGTGGCGCAAAAGCTTTTTCAACGTCAGAAGCACGCAGCTGCCGACAGAGCAGAAAACACAAGGCACAGGTACGCGCGGCCGGGTGTGAATTTACAACGATTTAAAAGAAGACAACACGAGCGACTCTTTTGTGCGCGATTATACGCAATAGAGGGAGAGGGCATAAATCACTTTTATCCAAGCCGTCGATCGTTTCGGAATTCGAGAGGAGAGCGGTTATCGTAATGACCGCTTGCGAGCTAAATGTTTACGGCGCGCGCGAGCCGATTCGAGAGATCTTTATTGGCGCACAGGTGAAATAATTTTGTCGCCCGATCGAGCCTGTCGGCGACCGTTTGCCCCGCGCGACGGCTCAATTTCGTTCTTTGCAGGAAACGCGATTATTAATTCCGTATTAAATAATTCTGACCGGTGTTAAGTGCTTCGTCATATACCTCGATCACTGTTAGTTCGCTGTACACGTGGGGCGGCGTTGCAAACTTGTTTGGACAACAAAAAAGTATATACGATGTTTTGCAGCGTAAACCGGGAAATTCGGAGCAAATTCTATTTTACGATTCTGGAATATCCCCATAAAGATTATTTATCGAGCCCACGCAGACGAGGGACGTATAAAAAAAACTCGTCGTTAATTGTTATCGATACCCCGTCGAACGTCAGGTTGATGCCAGTCGTAAAATCGATCCACCCCTGTCTCGGCAAGAAAATTTAAAATTTATTATTCAAGATAACAAAAAATCTGCGGGAAAAAATGATACACCGGGAGAGAGAGAGACAATTCCCAAACGAGCACTTTGTCGATGGCTTATCCAGAATCCTAGAATACGCGCGCTTATGTATTATACACGCGGCGATTCCTCGAAAATACGCGGAGCCGAAATGATTTAGAAGAGGAAAAAGCGAACGAGAGAGAGAGAGAGAGAGAGGGGGGGGGGAGAAAAAGAGACAGACAGAAAAATGCATATCGCGCGCTATCCATCGGGGGAGTGATTTATGTGACAATACGGTATTTATCATAATCGAATCAGGGTGGGATGTGGGACGTTAGGCCTCGGGGAGCAAACGCGCCGCCGTATAACAGCGGCATACGGGCTGCTGCACGCCAAACACCAGTGCGTCGATTTCTCTCTCTCTCTCTCTCTCTCGCTCTCTCTCTCTCTCTCGCTCTCTCTCTCTCTCTCTCTCTCTCTCTCTCTCTCTCTCTCTCGCTCTGTATCTTTACATCCGCATCATCTTTCTCCCTCCCTTTCTCTCTCGATTCTTCACCCGCAATTTTTCAGTTCCTCAGCCCGTGTACATATACTACATGGTGCGGTGCGGAGCCACTGGGGTGCCGTTACTCTGGCGGCCAGAGCCCGGAAAATTGTTTAGCCCCGGATTGTTTAAACGAAATTTACCAAAGCTTACTGATTTTATACCGCTCTCGGCCGAGCCCACACCCACGGGATTCGCGTATTATCGTATGCAAATGCGCGCGAGATAACGGAATTTCGCGTTCCACCCAGCACGTAATTAACGGTCGGTTTAATGGAAAATATCGTTAATTTTTGGCCCGGCGCGCGATCGACTGTTATTGCGACTTAACTGCCGTGGATTGTAATTTTATTATGCGCGGAGATACTTTCTTCTATCAATTCAAAGCATTACTTCAAATATTTACGTGTTATAAGAGACCCCCCTTGTTTCGTGTTGATTTGAATAAATTGTTGTTAGTACACACAATATATTCGTACAATATTTCAAATGTGCATGAAATAAAACGCCTACACTTCCCGTAGTTAACGACTCACACTTATGTATAAAGTTGTCAATTATTATATTCATTTCTCATAAAAACCAGCATCATTCTGTAAATTGGGATCCGCCAATGCTCGCTTTGGCATTTTTTGGCCCAAGCTGAGGGTCGTTTTAAAAAACAGCTGCAGCTGCCTGAGGGTAATGTCTTGCAATAACAAACTGATCAAGATTTCATCAACTTATCCATGCAGATAATACAAATACACTTACGTCCAGACCAACAAAAATAAACCGGTCGCAACGTCATAATTAACCAACTCCACGACAATAAGCACTCCAAACCAATTACAAGCAGCCCTCGCTCAGAACATACCACAGAGCCCACGTTTGAAACTCTCATCCCACACAAGCGCATAATGGTCGCGCACACAGTTCACGCGCCGATAAATCACGAGGCTCGCGGCTAACGCGTCGCGTTTGGCGCCATAAATCCGGGAAAATCAAAACGCGGGCTGCTCGCGTCGAATTAAAACTGACGGTCTCCCGTCGGCCGAAAATCGCGCTCGCGCAGACGGCCTCGAAAACTCGCTAATCGTGAGTTACGGGTAAAACGATCAGCCGGACGCCGATCGGGATTTATGCGCGGCGGCCACTACGCCTGGATTTTACGGATACCTGTCGCATCGATCTGCGCGCGGCGCGCTCTGATTTTCGTATGGGTTAATGAAGAAATGCTGCGAGTGCATAGGCGCGCGCAGTGCTCGAAAATGACGATAGAATGAATTATTGGGGGGAGAGAGAAGCTTCGATGCACCCGAAAAGTCCGGAGTTGAGAGAGATTTATCGAATTTTAGGCGGTAGACGCTCTGATTTATCGTTGATTTGTATTCATTTGGGTTTTGAATTTTCACCGGCTTTAATATATGTGCATTGGGGCTAATGGGTTTACGTCCCTGGTAACAAATGGCCGATAAGTTCTGGCCCGTTCCCTAGCGACTCGGTAGAAATGAAACCCAGAATCCGTCGAGAAATATGCGTAATTTAAGATATGGCAGTCTGTTTCTAAATAATTGAACAAGTCTTAACGCAAAAGAACAGACATCCACCTTTAATATCATGGATTTACCATGATTATGAGAGATTTGGTGGTTGAGAGTAACTGGCTCGCATACTGATGAGATTGAAATACCTATGCAAACCTCATCATTGGTGACTTTGAGTGCATCGATGACACTTAGTAATTATACTTGAATAATACAAAGTCAGTCAGTACTCAATGCTGTACATACTGTCATGTATGAAAGCATGCATGTGTAGAGTTAGGTTTTCACCATTAATGCGCACCTTAAAAATCATGTTTCCCCTTTAAAAGACATTATAAATGAATATATATATATATATATATATATATATATATATATTCATCAATTTATGAATATTTTCAAACAATATCAATGAAGAGCAGGATCATTGGTGTGAAAAGTAAGGTTACATGAACAAATCATAGTGGAGAAAAAATTCTACCGAGATTTCTTCCAGAAATCATGTCTGATTTATCGGGGTTTTCATCTAGGTTCTACTCTGAAAACCTGCTAAATTTGAAAAATCTCGGTAGTTTCCAGGTACTTTCTTGGAAACGCTGCTACCAGGGGTGTTATCCACGCGTATTGCGTCGAGATTGTATCTGATGAATTTCAAAAATATTAATGGACGTGTTCAGAATATGCGTGTTTGTAAATTGCAGTATGCCATGCTTTCTCTTTTTTTAAATGTGCAGCATCCCGAGATCGCCGCATATACGCGAGTAATCTAGAACGACACCGACCACATCCAAATGCGTCTCGGAAACGCCCAATAATCGGGGTCAGCCTTGCACTACACGCAGGCGCCCTTTCACGCGCGATGTCCACCGCACCGCACCGCACGTAATATATATTAAACGTCGGATTTCAGAAAAGTAGCGTGAAACGAGGCGGAAGTTAATGCGCCCAGTGGTGCGCGAGTAGTTCATATGGCACACTCGAAACTTTCAAATTTCACGCTCGATTATACGGCGGCGGCTGCTGAACGACATTTGGCACATTAAAATCATAATACCTTATCTCAGCGGCGTCTCGAATTCGTATTATATCCCGTGTCGCCACGGATCGTCAAATCGAGAACCGCACCTCTCGTCCCGATGTATGCCACCTTCTGTTGCTCTTATACCGCTGCCGCGCTGCGCGAGATCGAAAAAATAATAACCGAATCTGTTGTAAGCTGCAGATGCGGACAGTTTCAATGAAGAGAAATGATTTAATCGTAACGACGCGTGTCACAGAATCCTTGTTGACGCTTTGTTACCCCACAGCGTTCCGAAGTGGCTGCGAGAGGCGAGATGAACGCATGAATAATTTATCCGGCCATGTGTTTTTCTTTAATGTCACTGAATGTATGTTAGCATTCAAATTAATGGAAAACAAATAGTTCCAATCGGTCAATAAATATTCACGAAACTGCGTGTATTTTATGACTTTATGCATACAAAGGCGATAAAACGCGGAATATAAATTATACGTGGAAAAGATTTTTAGTATCCTCCACGCGCAGTGAGTAAAACAAGTTCCGTGTCTGCGGGCTGCTGGAATCTGTAGCTAAAACCACAGCAACGTCATTGGAAATTCAATATCCGATTTCACGCATGCAATTTAACCGGTAAAAGTTCGCGCGTAAATCGAAACGTTTATCTCGTGACAATTGACGATCGACGACAAGAAGCAAAATTCTGGATCATTCGGATTAATCTTATCTCGCCGAGGTCATCGAAACTGTGCTATCGCCTTGTCATTTTGAATGACCAGCAGGAGATAGGGTGTCACTGTCTACATCACCGAAGACTCGTAAATAGACTTGAAAAGGACCGGTCCTACACGCGTAAGGACAGATGGTCCGGTCCAACTGCGGACTCCCTTCCTGCATTTCCTTTGACGCTACCCCCATGATAACACACGGCAGTATACATATTTTCTCAAATATAATGTAGTATAGGTAACGCCGTCGCAACATTAGTTGCAGAGAGCATATTTTTTTTGCTTCAAGTATTATCATATCGTGTTTTGTATATGTCGTAAAAATTGATTCGGGAATATGTAGCTTGTGTTTTGACCGTAAGGTATTTTAATAACTACCCATACATCTATTTATTAATTTTTATTCAATATTTATTGACTGAATACAAAGAAATACGTGCATTGAATTCCGAATTTGCTTGATTATATTGCAAAGCCCCGAACCATGTTTAATGTATGATAAAATATTACATCGTGACCAGTTCAATCATCACTTTTGTTCTTTTGCTCAGTAACATCCATAGTCAGATTTTTCAGTACCTGACTCTTCGCCGTCAGTCTCAATATTTACGATTTCAGCATCACTGCTACTTTCACTGTTTTCTACTTCAACCGCATACGGTCCTGCAATATTAGATCTTCTTTTTTTATTATTTATTTTATCGTCTCTATTTTCATCACCTTTTTCATCATTTCTATTGAAGTTATTGTCAACAAAGTGTAGCAAGGTTAAAAATGTATTTTTGTTTATGTGAACTTCATTCGCAAACGTTCTTTTCGGACCCTTAAATTTCAGCGTACCATCCTTGTATACTACTACACGAGTATGGGATTTCTTACTATGAAATTTCGTATAAGTTCGATCGTCCATTAGTTTTAGAAGTTCTGTTTTTCTGCTTTCAATTTTCATTTTATCCAAGAAAGCTCTTGGAACCCCAACAGTTAATTTATTATAACCTTTCGGATCGATAATAATTCTTTGTAAATAAAAAGCGTACACAGGATGTTTCTGTCTATTATCGTACTTATTAAAGTCGATTATTATGGAAACTGCAGGATTTAGTGGAAATTGCACGGACGTATCCATACCTTCAGAAAATAGTCTTCGAAAATTCTATGGTTCAGTGGCAAACCAAGTCCCGAAGAAAACAATATTGATACTGTAAAAATATGTTATGTTACATATTTTATGCATAGATACTAAATTGTCTTCGTTACATACTGTGTTCGATGGTTGTTTTAGATAAGCCAAGCGTACGCTGTTACTTCTATATACGTACGTTTAATGCACCCAAAAAACCATTTTACACATTTTACGAACAAAATCACAGAACAGTACAATTGAAAGTATATCTTACCACAATATGTCTCTCCAGAAAGTGCAAATAGTAGATAATTCTATAATTCAAACGATTCTCTTTATCTAGTGGCTACTATTTATTTGTACAATCACTTTAGCAGGTAAAATGTAGTGTATCGTCACACCCAGTACGAGACAGCTTTGAAGACACTAAAACTATACTGCACAAAGAAATGCAGTACCAATGACTTATCTTTGAGTAAAACCTGAAAGTATATGCATACGTGAACGGATATCTTCCCGTTGTTGCAGTTGCATAAAAGCAAATTTCAATGAAACCGACAAACTGGACAAGTATTCAGGTCCCTGACAGCGAATCAAAATATTGTTGTCTACTTGCGAATTCTCTAGAGTTGTCCAATCGCTTTCAAAAGAGTATAGTGTGTTTATTGAAAGTTGGTATACTTGACGATTGTGTGTAACTGCATTTGGCCTGCTAAAGTTGGGTGCACTGTAGGAAATAAAACTACCGCTATGTCTGCTGCATACGAATATTTTGCTGGCGGAGTAACCGGTTCTTAAATCGAGGTTGTTTTGCGGTTTATCAGGACAATACGTTTAGCGCGCCATCGCCAAGAAAAGCGCGAAATTCAAAAACAGGACAAACGGAATAAAGTGGATTATTTCATAAAAGAAAAAAATTGGAAAGTAAACAATCACAATTCAAGAAATAATCGCTTAGATACTACAAAACCATTAGATAAATTACATACATACAGTACCATACGTACACATACGCGTCGCTTCGTCTCTCATTATATCTTTCTCTATCTCTAGCGCTTAATTTCTCCTTCTCCCTCGCGGAACAAGAGCGCGCGCGCCGAGTAAACGGGAGAGAGAGGGAAAGAGAGAGAGAGAGAGGGAGAAAGACCAACGACAGGTTGCAGGTCGCAGGCGCAGGCACCGGCAGGATTTCGTGGTTCATTTGCGGTACCCAAGGGTGCCATCTATTATCGGGGTTCGCCTCTAGGCCCCCATCTCTCTCTCTCTCTCTCTCTCTCTCTCTCTCTCTCTCTCTCTCTCTCTCTCTCTCTCTCTCTCTCTCTCTCCTGTGCATACACTCACCCCTGCGCTCTCTGCTGGCTGGTTTGAAGTAGCAGTAGCGCAGCTCGAGACTTAGCGGGGGGTTGTTTACACGGCGCCGGCGACTCGATTTAATTCGGTGATTATTTTTTAACGACTCGAATTCCGGGGCGCTGCGCCACTGCTCTTTTCTATCTCGGGGACGCGCCGCGGCCGACTGAATAAATCACGAGCCGGGTTTGTGCTGCGCCGCGGAAAATGGTTTTTTCGATACGGGAAAATGGTTTTTAAAGCGAGCTGCGCTACTGCACTGCTGCTGCTCCTACTGCTAGGGCCTGTGTTCGTTTATTTTTGTCTGGTATATTTCACGAGAAGGGTTGCGTTTTTTTCGCGTTGCTTTGGGAAAAGACGAAAAGGTATTACAGGCTATAATTTTTTACGTTACAGGTACTTTGACGATCACGGTATCATCAATAAATAATATTTAATGCATCAACTTTTTCTCGTGCAAAAGTAATGATAACATTGACGTGGTTATAAATATTAACCTGCGGCTATTCGACGCACGAAACCCGTTTCAAAAGTAGCACCTTTCAAAAACAAAAGTAATGTCTTAATGGGATCTGCGCAAGAGGAAGTATAATTAAATATAACGATTGTCTCGCGCAATTCTATTTCTGGTGCTCGTTACGCCTCGCCGCATCTGTATAGACTCTCGGGCAGGGCAGCTTTGCAATAAGGAAGAACATTAGTTACTATTTGGCTTTATCAGTTTCGCGCTCGTTGTATCGATCGAAGCGTGACACAAATTATCGCCGGATATGTGCGTACGCTGTGCTGTAGTCTGCACTGGATTTTATCCGGGAAAATAAATGCGTCGCGTTATTGCACCCTGTAGGCAGTATTGAATGTTTCGTGTTTAATGATAATTCTATTTGCGATCGATAAAATATAATATGAATTCGTTTGGGGCCCATTAACGTGAGATACGAGGGCAATATTATTAATCTTCGATTCGAATAATCCGCAATCAGATTGCCTATAATTTTTAGCAACCTTCAAGACTATCAAACGGCCTGCCTCTTCGCTACAATTAAAATTCATACATTGACTCCGACTCCAAAAGCGCTCATAAAATGTTATTGCCGTCTTCAATCAACGAAACCACAGCTAGTAACTCGCGTCTATTAATTCATCGAGGTGTCGGCCTTTCCAGCATCTCCCGCGCTCAGCTGCGCCCCCAAATCCATCAAAAACCAGTCGCGCGCACCGAAATATGTAACCACATATGTAGCGATTGCGTAAGCAGCAGACTGCGTACCAGCAGCATATCGAGAAAGAAAAAAGAACGAAAGAGACAGGCGCTATCGCGGTCATCAATCTTGGACGTCGCGAACTGCATCGCTCCTGTCCCAGAGAAGAGAACGACAGAGCGTACAAGATGGGATTGACTCAGCAGCAGCAGCAGATCGCCGTCCAGACTAGGTGACGATGAGTTGGTACAATGCAATCGAATGGCTGAAAGGGGTTGATGCACGTGAGCCAGTGCTGGTTTATATGGCCTTTGTTTTTTGATCAAGAGTTTTCGGTAAATGCTGCAAACCAATTTGGGTTTGATTCTGTTAAATGCATTGAACTACATGTAGGGGTGACTATTTTAAATAACCGTTAATATTTATAATCTGTATAAATTATTAGCATATTTTGATGATGATTTACAACAAACATTTTAAAACACTTTCAAAACAGCTCCGAAACTTAGGAAGCAGGCGAAAAGTAATACTTCATTAGAATCATCCATTAATAAGAATCCAAACGAGATCTGTCAATATAACAACAAAGAAACTCTGATCAATCAACCCTTCACTTTGCGATTACTCGATATACACACAGCAGTTAGAAAAGGACAAAAAATAACTTGACAACGGCAGCACCACTGCCACGCGACATTACACACCACAACGCAATACAGCTCATTGTTACATCGTTGTAATGTTAACGCGCGATCTCACCCTACTCTGGCGCGCATCGAGGGGTTCCACATCGCCTTTCTCTGTCTCTCTGTAGCGTTGAAGGGCCTCGTCAAAACGCCAAAGCGTGCGGGTCCTTTTTGCCTTGTGTGTGTGTACGTGTGCGCCTCGTAGATTGTGTCGCCCATCTCACCCTTCGATTTTCTCGAGGACCCTTGTGCATTTACCAGTTGTAAGCTATTGCACCGGACATGGAAACCGGCCTGCTTTCATACTGAAATGATCAACTTGTTTCGCGGTTCGTCGATGATTCGCCATATTTTTCGGAATAGATTGGCTGGATGACGGTCCGATTGGGCTTATACCAAGTGAAAATAATCGCCTTCTTGCGGTATTGTGATTTTTTGTGGGGCGTTTCTCCTATTTATATGCAAGAGATGAATTTCTATTAGGTGGGTTTGAGATCCTTGTTACTACCTTTTATAATATAACCGTCATAAAAAGTCAGGTATTGAGCGATCGTTGTGCATTTATTTAACTTATAAAGTTGTTCTGCTCGTTGAAGTTTCGTGATTAAATTTGATTTCCCTCACAGAAATATCAAACCTGCGAAATTAACACACGACCCACAAAACTACAAGTCCAAGTTTCCAGAAGATCCCATGACGTCATTAACGAAATCAAGCTACAGGCGCGCATTCTTCCCACGATTTCTCGTGTCAAGTTTCGCGCGGCGCAAAGAAAAGCGCAAAAAACGTCGAGCAGCGGTCGTACTCAAAGTCATGCGAGCGACTGGCCCTACTGGCAGCTCTTTATGAAGACGTTCATTTGGCTCTCTGGCACATCGTGCAAAGTGTCGCGGCGTAACACGAAAATTATCGTGACGGTTTTTCGATCGACGGAAGGGATAACGCGGCCGGCTCGCACGAGAACGTCTGTAATTATAGATTCGCCGTACTTTTCTTCTCGAGCACGCATATATGCATCGAACGCGCGCGAGAGAGCAGAAACCTGAAAAACGACATTACGAGACGAGAGGGAGTTTTTGTTGCGGCAAATAGTTTAACGAGATTGGAATTTGGATTTTTGGTCGCGAGAAAGCTGGTTTGATACATTTTTTGAAATCCTCTTTTATTTTTCGGTGTGATTACGGTAATTGATGATGAGAGCTGTGCGCTGACGTTTTATAATTTCGCTTCTATTAATTTCCAGCGCGCATAAACCACGCCGTACAATTTCCTCTTTGACGCTTTTAATAGCATTTGACAGATTGGTAATTTCATCAGAAATTATATCGAAGAATTATAATACTCAGCTATGCCAGATAGAGAGAGGGAGAGAGAGAGAGAGAGAGAGAGAGAGAGAGAGAGAGAGAGAGTGCAAATCGTAAAATTCGTGAGGGATATCCGTTTCACTAAAGCATCGCCATTAATTCGGTATAACAATTTTCAAAATAATTATCCATCCATATGATACGGGGCGAAGTTTATACTATCAGAAATCATATCACAATTTTAAAAAGCTGCCTAAATACCAGTACAACCAGCAAACTCATTCGTGCAAACAATAATAATTCTACTTCTTTTAGCCGAGTCACGGTTGCATGACGACTAATTATATATACACATCTTTATAACTCGATGCCTTAATTGCCACGAACTGCATAAAACAAGACGATGCGAAAGAAAAAACACAAATTAAGCGATGGCTCATAACGCACAGATGCTGCTCAGGCAGTCCAGGAAAAATACGCGATACTCCGATACATATATCGAACACATGCATACACCCATCGCAGCTGACGTTGGTCAATGCCCGTGTGCGCGAGTATTATATACGTGAGCACGGCATTAATTGCGGCGCTCGACATTTTTATGGGGCTATCATTTTATGGGGATATCGATACAAATTATTAATTTTAATCTCTTGTACACAGGCTTAAAAGCGTCTTGGCTTCGCTCGAAAATTAATATGTGACTTATTTAAGAAAACGACGTTTAACTCTTGAGCGCGGACGATGTATTTATGGCGCCTGCTCCGGCGCGTTGTAACTGGAAAAATGATGAAGTGCTGCTCCATGCTGCGGGGAGAGCTTTTTTACGGTAAATCGATACGGTGGACATTCGCGGCACACGAGTGCGGATATCGTTTGCAGAGCAGGCTTTTTCCCTACGTGACTGTTATGCGCGAGTACGTTATTCAAAATTGTAGGAGTGCGATGTATTTTTGTTTAAAATAATTGTACATTTTTGTGATTCAAAACCAAAAACTTAATGAAAGAGCTAGCTTATCCTATATCCATCATAATCAATAGCTCACAGTCGACTTTCGAAAAACAAATGAAAATAAATTAACACTTACAAATAAGCAAAAAGTGGCAATCATTCTTGCAGGCGCCTGTTCCAGCGAGGGAAATATGAGTGAACGGAGCAAGACGAGTGAGAGAGGAATAAAAAACAGCTTGTATCGAGGCGTGGAAAAAAAGCAGAAAAAATAAACGAGAGCAGCAGCTCGTGCCAACCAGCGTCAGCGAGGAAGCTTCTCCTCTCGAAACTGAAAAATTGACTTGAGCAGCTAGCGCCTCTCTCCCTCTTGCTCCGGGTAATAAGGCGAAATTAGCAGGTAATGTGGATCGATGCCCCTGTCTCCTCTCCACCTCCTTGGCGCAGAAAAGCTCGCGCGCACCTCGGCGAAAGCCTGCACCTTGAGCTCGCACGAGAGCAGGCGCGATAATAAAAATGAAATGATTCTCTCCTCGGCTGCCTCGCGCGCGCGACAGAAAAGGTGGGGGTGGCCGCGCGCGCTTGCTCGCGGAGGAGAAGGGCTGATGCAGAAAAAGCCCGCCGAAAGGTGGCAGCGGAAGAGGCGTCGCCCGCGTGACCTAAACCGCGAGCCTTTTCTTTCTCCTCGCGAGAGCGCGGATCCGCCCGTCTCCGAGGCTTGGACCAATGGGAGTCGCGCTTATATCCCCTCCCGCGCTTCTAGAGGAACGAGTCGGCCAATGGGCCGACGACGCCGTACCCATGGCAACGGTGTGGCGCTGCCGCCGCCGTTCCCGGATCGCCTTCGGGATTGTTCGAAACAATTATCCCGCGCTCAATTCCATTCGGACGCCGCTAGTATAGCTCTCTCGGTCTCTCCCTCTCTCTCGCGCGCGCGTCGCTGTTTCATCTTCATCCTCGTCGCGCGAGTCGCAAATCGTTTTCGCGAATAAAAAATCCGGCGCGGGAATTATTTTTAAATCTCGCGCGCTCCGCCATACCTCTCTTTCTCTCTTTCCACGCGCGCAACGACGACTCTTTCTTCGTCCATGTTTTCCGCGCGAGCGAGACGTGCACCTATATACACCGACGAGGATTTTCTGTCTTTCTCGAGAGCTTCAGTCGGGGAATATCGCGGACCGACGCGAATGGCTTCTTAATGGGCCGAGCTGATATGGAAAAAGTTTTCTTTGAGAAATTAAGCTAGACTGCACGGCGCAAACGGAGCCGTGAGAACGAATTTTATTACGCGCTCGTGTATATTACTTTTTGTTGCTGGTGCAGCCTAGCCCGGCTGATTCGGCATTTTTTATGCTTTATCTGTTTCGTTCTTTTTTTCCGGGCGTTGCTTTTTGTTGCCGGAGTTTTGTACTCGCCTGTAAAAGTGTTTTTTTATGACTTTTCGGCGTTGCAGTGTATGGAATGGGAGCTGTGTGCAGGGGTGGGTACGCTTTCGATCAAGTTTATGAACTTCGAAAATTGGTTTGGAAGAGTGCAAAATTTTCTATAGAAAAATTCTAGTCGAATATTTAAAAACAACTTGGACAATATATTCACTACGCTCTACAGTGAACATGTATACGTTCTGCCGGAAATAACTATTGCTATTTACTGTAGAAGGGGAAGAGAATCGCTCAGTGCGCACCGGAATTTTTCGTTATTGGTGCAGAATGTGCGCGCAGCAAAAATTAGACTAGCACCGGAGCCATAAAATAAATTTGCTCGGCAAACTGCTCGCGCGAAACGCAGCATTAAAAGCCAAATTTGGTCCGACGATCCGATTGGCCATGAGCCACGTATGCCAGAGAGAGAGAGAGAGAGAGAGAGAGGGCTGGAGAGAATTCGCGCGAATAAATGTGCTTCACGCTCGACTAAGCGACGCTTCGATTTGAAATCAGCATGATGTACATCGTCGCTCGCGAGCTGTTCATTGGAATATAAAACGCGAGCCGACGCATATATGTATGTATACCGTATGGGTCTGTGGGCGCTCAGAGTGTACAGTCGGTCTGCAAACTTTCAAGGGTGCGAATTTTTCGGTTGGCTGAAAGTGTTTTACTTTAAAACAGAAAATTGTAGAGCCTGGATTGTTGACTTGTATTTTTATACAGAGCTCAGGTGAATTAATTTGAAGCTTTAGAGACAAGATTACGAAAGTGGGTTGGGTTTCAATCTAGAGATTGCATATCAGCTTCGAAGGGTGAGATTTTTTAATGCATACATAAATTATAAATCCAAGATTTTAACTAACAAAATTGAAAAAGTAATCTCATGCACAGGAAGGGAATAACGTAAAGGACTGCAAAAAGCAGAGTTTACAATTTAAAGAGAAAAAATTGTGTAACACTCGGTGCAGGGAAAAATTCTTTAAGAGACTGTACTGAGCTGTGTTATTCCGCGTATATCGAGATATCGTTTCCGCATCACGTCTCCGCTATTCGCTTCGGTTCACGCGAAATAAATAAGTATACGTACCTTTATCGCAGCCGCGATCCTTATATACGTTATATTACACTTACTGCGGAAGGAAAATCCAAATGGGACGTACGAACGATCTGAAAAATTACACTTTAGGAGACAGCACACGTCGTGCCGTAAAATCATTCCAATTTTTCACGCATCAGGGCTCAGATTTCCAGAAAAAGCGCGCGAATTCTCGCAGTCGCATTACTTTGCTCGAGCAAAAGTTCAAAGGAAATAAATCTTGCTGTTTGCACGGAATAACACGTTCGCGCAATAAAAATTTCTTCGCCTCTCGACGATAGCTACTTCGGGGTTTCGCGTTCGAGTAAAACAAAATATTTGCAACCTTTCATCGCTCGCGTCTGAAACCTGAAAGGAATACGTTCGCATATGAAAATGCAACACTGCGCAGTTCGTATGTTATAGCGACTTTAACCAGTCCATTTTAGGCCGAAATACGCGCTGCGCACAGTCCAAACTGTAAAACTGCGTATAACCAAAACACTATACACAATTTCACAACAACAGAGCGCTAAACGAGATTACGGCGCAACTTAGCGCGCGCAGTTGAATTTAACGCCGCGCGTTTGAAGCTAAATTTAACGAATCAAACGTCAATAAGGCCTAATCATCCGTATACGAGCGGGCGTATAACAGGAGAGCAACCGAGCGCGCAATTTCGACCTAAGCACGGGCGGTCAGCACAAATCACGCCGCGGCGCATTTAAATTCAGATTATGCACGGCTGAAGCCGAGCGAGCGAGCATTGCCAGGCAGTAATTGGCGAATATCTGCGCGTGGTGCCTAGCTTAGAGCCCCGAATTAACGCTCGAATTTGGACTCATTAGCGAACCTTGCCTAGTGCTGCGTGTGTGTATAGCTAAGGTCGGTTATGCGTGGACGGTGATTATTTATTGATTTAAGCCCGTTCAGATTGTCCTGGCTAATCCTCGGGGGCGAAGATGTTGCAACAACGCTTTGAACATCCCCTGGTAGAAATGCGTCTAAGAACAGGCTAGTACTGGCCAGATCTTAGGATTTAACCTAGTTACTACCTAATAAATGGCCAGTTCTTAGGGTCATTTCTACCAGGGTCGTTGCAAACATGATACTTACATCATGCTATAGCATGAACGGCCGAAGCATTGATTCAGTCAATCCAAAAATGTTTAGTTTTGGTCATTGGTATATCGCTCTAGCATTCAGCTGTACATATGTAATTTATATTATGAGATAATATGACACATAACAGTATTTTTAAAATTAAAATGTTGCATAAGCAAGCTTCGAATCGATTTAAAAAGCTCCCACAACAATACAACGAAATTCACCACTTGGTATTGTCTCAATTTTCACTTTTTAAGGTTGGGAATTCAAAGATACGCAGACATCGCGCGATAAAATAAACAGCCAATCAAGGGATGGAACAGAATAAGTACCATATCTTTTTTTGGGTAGGTTTTATAACAGAGCTTATTTCAGGCGATCTCACAAAGCGCAATGGAAATCCTCGCATGCAAACATCAGTAAACAAAAAATTTAGCCGAATCAACATTTAGCAGCTTATCGTCGAAAATTATCCCGCAATATAACGCGAGCTAACAACAGCACCTATAGTAATAGTAATGGCCACTAGGCCACGTGTATATGCACAGAGAACGAGATCAGCGCGTAGGTGTATATGCAGAAAGCGTGTGCGGGGGACTGCAGATTAATTGTAACTGCATCGCGCGCGCGGCCAGCACGATTTGCCTAATTAATTCGGTTACTAATGTCTGCCGCATGCGCAGCCCGGATCGAACATGAACTGCTCGGCTACTATACGGTGCTCTCTCTCTCTCTCTCTCTCTCTCTCTCTCTCTCTCTCTCTCTCTCTCTCTCTCTCTGTCGCGTCTTCCAGCGCATTGGACGCTGAAATTGCTACGATTCCGAGCTAATTAAGACCGCTGCTCGCGCAGTTATCGACTTCGCGTCTGCTGTGCTCTTGAGCGAGTTGTGGGGATTTCGGTTTACGCTGAATGATTTTATGCTACATGTTGCAACGACTCTACATTTTTATTGTTGAATTTTTTTATAGAGAAGCTCTATAGTAGTGTTTTTGAAGCACGAAAAAAGCCTTTCAATAATACACTGCAACATCTCAACTCCTCGGCAACAATGAGAGCTCGGACCGGCAAAACGCGCGACTTCCGCGCGTGAAGCAGACAAAAAGCACGATCGCGCCGCAACAGCTCCTTTAATGGATTTTGCAGGCAAACTGCGGGCTCAGCAATTACTCGGAATCGGACAAAAGCTGCCCTGTTTAAAAGAGAGCAACACGAGCGGCGTACTCTCGGCTTTACGCCTCGATAAAGGAAGCGATCTCGGCTCTTTTCTGAATGAATGCGAGAGCCGAACGTCGGTGTGTATAGGTACGAACGGGGCTCGCAGTGCGGTTGATGAAAAGCCGACTACAGCACGCGGCAAGGCCGTGACGAAGGATTGCCGCCATCGACGCCGATTCACTTCGATTCCGCACGCCAGCGTCGCGACTCCTTTCATCGCGCGCGTCCCTCTCGCGAAAGGCCCTTCAATTAAACGCGAACGAGTATAGTCTCTTATTTTCTTTCTTAAACACAGATGTACAAGGTTCGACGTACTCGCGAGAGTGATCGAATTTTTTTGCTTCTCGCGAGATCGAGGGGAGGTTATTAATTCGTTTTTGCGGGTGTATAATGGAATCATATTGTTTCGTTCGCCGAAAGTCCTCGTGGTTTTCAAGAGAAATATCTGGTTTGGTCGTCAGAGCAACTCGACTGACGGTTGATCCTGTAGTGTTGGCCAAAAAATTTTCTCTCGTCTCCGTCCCACACATATTCGCCCGCATCCAGGCGGTCCACTTTCCGGCAACAGCCGCGCCCAAACGAACTACACAAGGAGCGAGAGCAGAGGACGAAATCCCAAGAACGACGTCTCTACATATAGGAGAAAAGAAAAGTTGCGTTCGCTCTCGAGAGCTGCCGCGCGCTCGTTCTTTATTCAAACTTGTAATAACGTTTGGCAGATGTTTCTGATATAGCGCGGTGCCAGACCCCAAGGCCGTTTTACTCCGCGAACTTTTATCGAGTCAATTTAAGTTGCGACTGCGACGTCCAGAGAGAGAGAGAGAGAGAGAGAGAGAGAGAGAGAGAGAGAGAGAGAGAGAGAGAGAGAGAGAGAGAGAGAGGAGGGGAGAGGGTGTATTTCATCCCCCTCGGCTCGGACACGTTTGCTCCTCCGCTATAATACACTTCCCAGTCTTCCTTTTCTTCCACTTTATTTTGCCTGCTAGTCGATCTACGTGTACTCAGTATATATCAGTATGTAGAGACCGTTGCCGCCGCTGCACCGCTCCTTATTCTCGTTGTATAATAATGTTAAGGGATTCGATTAGGGAGAGCCTCGCTGCGGGCGACATAAATTTCCGAAGCCTCAGCTCTCCGTCTTTCTTTCTTCTATCTCTCTTTGGACGTTAAAAGTATACCGCGGGAGAGGTTACGAAAGAGGGATTTAAAGTCTTAGGTATACTGCGGGGCCAAGGAAATTTTAAAGTTAATAACCGACAGACCAAGACCGTGTGCGCGGGGAATTTTAACATGTCCATTCCACCGGTCTGCCAAGGAGATGGCTTTTTTGGTAATGGGATAGATTTTACGCTACGCGGCGTAGGACGTCTAACTTTATTAAAATTTCGAGCGTACTATATTCTGGTATTGTATCGCATTTTTCATTCGAATTCAAATGCAAGACGAGGAGGTTATTATGGCGCGCGTATCCGATTGAAAACGATATCGCGCGGCGTGTAATAAGGCGCGATATAAATTAGGATTCAGATTCGAATTCACTCCGTGTATCAGTCATGTCTGGCCAATCTTATTTACGATTGGAGAATCTTCGGAGGGCGGATAGTAATACAAAGGGCAACAATTTTGCCTACGATGTAAACGCGCGTGCAAGTTAGCGCGCGCGAGGGAATATAGCTACCGCCCACGAGAGAGTGAGAGAGCCCTCGGCTTTATTTCAACTCACGTGCGAACTCAATCCAGGACTCGATTTTCCATTTCAAATCGAGCGGATATCAAACGTCGGGCGTCTCATCCATATCAATCATAAGCTTTCTTTTTCGCGCTCTCTCCAATCGCACATTGATACACAACTTACAGCCCCGATATGATACTCATTTGTCACATTGATATTTCTTATTCGACTCTTGGATTTCTCGAAATCCTTATCGCGATCCGGGGGAATTAAATTTTATACTGTATACGATCGAAATATATAGACATTAGCTGGTAAGGGGGGCGAACAGATTGTTTTGAAATATGTCAGGCGGTTTTTCCAAAGTTTATCGAATCTTAATTTTATTCGAGCGGCGTATAGGAAATTTTATCGAAAATATTTGGGTCGATTGTATTGGCCTGTTTGTCGTACTAATTTCAGAGCCATGTTCCGACAAAGTAAAAGTCGATGTCACGATTATCTGCCACTTTCGATACTATCGATGTTTGTATTAAAATATAAATTTTTCCATAAAGCATGACTTGTAATTATTTTCTCGTGAAATAATTGTTCATTGTCAAATCGAAAGGGATTCTATAACAATATCGTTCTATATTAACTTTATTCTTAATCCTGTTTAACATGCAAGGCTTGAACTCGGTATTTTAATCACCGACTTTTAAAATACAATGCTGCCATCTTTCTTATCGCACAAAACGACATAGAAATGCTCGACCGTATACCAACATCGTAACTTCCATATCAGCGGACGTAGAAAGTACCATAAGAAAAGTATGCGGTTAGCAGGCGATCTACCTTACCTACGGGCTGTAAGTACTCAATCGGTTTCCTTTTACGAGGGCGTAGACGACGGTAGATAAAATGTGTACGAGTTTAGTTTGCGCGGGTCGTTACGGCTCTATTAAAAAATTACCCTTAAAAATAATTGTTCGTTAAATATCAATGACGAACGCAATGCCAGTTTCTCATTTTTGTGTGCTGATTACTCATTCTTGTCTCCAAACCTAAAAAGCTTTCTTGCAACAAATCTTAACAACAAACCATAGTCAAAACACGGATCATCGGACCATCCGGATTATACGAAGCGGCGAGTCACACCTCACACGTCAAGAGACATGCCCGGGGGGGGGGGGCATTAAACCGGCGAACGACTGTGTACTGCGGCGCGGCTCGGCTGTAAGTTTTAAAGTCAATAAATGTAACGGTACGCAGGTACAATTTTCAAATTTACGCACACTTTCAGAAAGTGAATAACGGATCGTCGCGTCGCTCTCTCTTACTGCCATATCCCTATACGCAACATCGGAGCTTCATTAGGGTGTAGACGCCGGGAATAATGACTCCCGCGCCGCGTCGCGACGACGCCGACGACCTTATTCATGATGTAGGCACTGACTATATATACCTACTCCTGTGTACACCGTGTGCCTGTTTGGCTTTTTGTGTTAACGCGTTTGTTTGTCTAGAACGAGGAGAAGGAATGTGTACGTACTTACTTACGCAGCAGAGGCGAAAGCGCCCGAGACGAGTTTGTGTTTTGCGCGATCGCGGCGTCGCACGGTCTGCGGCAACGAGACTTGCGCCTTTTTACGCCAGGCGTATGAAGAGTACGCTTGTTTGAGAAAAAAGAAGTGCATCGCTCAGCTTTTATGAACGATGGGAGTATAATAAGCAGGGTTGCTCATCCGCTCGAAATCTAATTGCATCGATCAATCGAGACGCAGGCACCTGACCCAAATATCGACGTGGAAAGAATGTCGTATATTTTACAGTTGGCTCTATAGCAACGAAAGTCAACCCGGTCGTCGGCGCATAAAAATGCACGAGGAGACCGAGCCTTTGACCTCGAGAGAGAGTATAACGAGCCCCAGAGCGAGCGCATGAAAAATTATTGCAGCCGCGCGGCGCTGCAAAGCGTAATCTACTTTCTCGCCGCGCGAAATTCGGTCGCGCATGATGCCTGAATGGTAAGACTCTGATTAATCTATATACGAGCGATCGCTATTATACCGCCGGCCCGTACAACATCCGCAAGCGCATTAATTTTCTTTAAACGGGGCAATAAATCGACGCGTAATTACTCGCACATCACGTACGTTGCGTTATATGTACCGAACTCGTAAAACGTCGTTCGACGTTAACTTCGAAGTGATAATCAAATTATACACTGCGTCTCGTCGGCGATGCTGTTATTGGCGTGTCCGAGAGATGTAATCTGTCGGCGACTCTGATAAAGCCTGGAACGGAAATTTGCCAAATTCGATTTTAATGTCTTTCGATGAACTTTTTAGCGCGAGTGTTCTCGTTAATTTTTACAGAGAACGTGGTTTCGGGTAATTACGTCGCGCCAAATTTCTCAAT
The DNA here is from genome assembly GCF_009193385.2 of Nasonia vitripennis. Classification (NCBI taxonomy): domain Eukaryota; kingdom Metazoa; phylum Arthropoda; class Insecta; order Hymenoptera; family Pteromalidae; genus Nasonia; species Nasonia vitripennis. The sequence continues at coordinate 10,370,023 of NC_045761.1, read as the reverse complement.
AATTACACGAAATGACCGAGCTCAAATATCTTTGTAATGACCTAATCAGACTCAAATGCGGCAGTAATGTAGTTCCATGCGGATCACCCTAATATTCGAATTTCAATGAAGCAGCTGCCAATAGCGATCGGCAGACGATCGGGGGGAGAACGCTCGCACGCGAGCACTACCTTCTCGCGCGCAATTAATAAAGCAAAACGCGACAGGCATACGCACACGCAGCTCTCGAGGCGCCGAGAAATCGGCAAGCGCCTCCGTTCTCACACACTGCAGCCGCGGCAATACAGAGGACAATGGCCCGATCGGCAGCGCTCCCTCTCTCGGTGCGAGTGTATGTGTACAGGTATATTAAACACTGCCGTCTCTGAGCTCCAAAGATCGCCGGTGAACCTGTGGAATACAGGTCCGGCTCCGAAGTATTTGGAGAGAAAAGAGCCGAAACAACTCTTGCCTCAAGAGCCGTGCTGTATTATGTACGGAAGGAGAGGAGAGAGAAAGAGAGAAGGAGCGTAAAACCTTGCCGCGCCGAGGAAGGACGACGAGGTGGCTGCAATCGGAATGCGCATGGCGCTGATTCACACGCGCGCCGACCGCACTGACATATTACTCGGGGGGATTTAAATATCGGGAGGGGCTGCCTCTGTGCGAGAGAGCGTCTACTGGACTGAGCGCATTTTTTAGGCGTACTCTGCATGAGAGAAAAGCGTGTGCCTGTAACACGGTATACCATAGCGCGTAAACAAAGCGGGGGAAAAAGGATTTTACGATCCGGCGTTGGCCCGCGCCTGTATAATGCCTATGCCCAACTTCTCTCCGTTGTCCAGCTCCTCCCCCCCCCTCTCTCTCTCTCTCTCTCACTCCGCAGCGGAGAGCGAGCAAGACACGAAGGTACTCCCGCACCACCACATAGCCGACTCACCTGCACGCACAGCTACACAAACGCGCGCGCACACGCGTAGCAACCTGCGCCGCTAACGGTATATACCCCGGGAGAGAGTGGTGGCGGTGGGCTCGGATGGACGGTGGCGCCACGTGGTGCTCGGTGGCGTCTACGACTTGGCTGTGCGTGTGTTTCTGCGCTGGCAGCAGCAGCAGCTCTCCTAGGCGAGGTCGAGCCCCGCATACCTGTAAGACCGCGAGTGCGTCTGAAAGCAGCAGCAGCAGCAGTGAGTGTCCGGCCTGTGATCGGCTCTCTGTCGCCAGTGTCTTTCTCTCTCTCTCTCTCTCTCTCTCTCTCTCTCTCTCTCTCTCTCTCTCTCTCTCTCTCTCCCTCTCTCTCTCTCTCTCTCTCTCTGCCCGTCGGTCTGTCTTCGCTCAGTTTCGTCGTGAAGCTCGTCGCGGACGGTTCGCTCTGTGCGACGCTCTGCGCTGGAGAACGCGGGTGACAAGCAGCAGCCTGTGCCGATTTTTTTCCCACTGCCACTTTGCCTCTCGCGCTGTGCTGTTATCCCGGAGAAAGAGGGAGCACACGTCGTCGGTGTATTGTTTGGTGCGCGCGGTGTAGGTGAACCTTGAGGTGTCTCTCGCAGGAGCAGCTCTGCACGCTGTTCCAGGTACGAGGCGGGAGAAAATCCGAGAGTATACAGTGCAGGCTGGAATAAATAACAAAAAAAGGAGAAACGCCCGGCCGACGTGACTTCTTTTTTCCTCTGTGCGCGCACTTTTCTGCCCGGATAGCTGTCCGTCTACTTGAACGCGGGGATATCTCCTATAGACGCACACATACACATCAGGTGAGTAAAAAGTCCCCTTGGCTCGATCTTTCGTGCAACGCGCCGTCCTTTTCTCTTTCTCTCCGTCTCTCGTACATCTTGCGGCGGCAGCGGCGGTGGAGAGAGACGGAGAGAGAACGAATCCCGAACGGGAGAGACATCGACGTCCGGTTGAGATACTTGACTGGCCGGTTTAGATCGAAAGAGTTGGACTCGTTTAGAGCCGATGCGTGTGTACGTCTGCAGTATAGAAGTGTCGCCAGGGAGATTCTGTTACGGCGAGTAGGCGACGTGTCTCCTCTCTTATACGTGGATGTGGCGCGGGGGAGTGAACCTTTACGATCGCGGATTTTGGCTTCGACAAAGTACACACACTCGTATCGAGGATCCGAATCTCGCGGCGATGATGTAGCAGCTGACGGCTGTGTACAGTGGATGACGAAAGTAATCTTGATAACGTAACGCCAATTTCACCGAGCGCAATTAGGGAGAATTAACGAACCATTGAGGGAAGCACGTGCGCGACGACGTACACAAGTGTGCACCTAATGCTCGCGAGAATCTAAGCAACTCGGTATTCTGTCATCGCGCAGAAAACTTCGAGATCAACGTCTCACGATCGATTCACCGTGCCTATCCCTTTGGAAAACCAAAGAATCGATTCCGATCGAATCTCCCCCGGCTGTACAGCTACCCGTAAAAGCCATTTCTCCAAATTCCAATCTCCAGCAGCGAGCTGGGCGCGTATAATACACGACGTCAACGCCGAGAGCGCTGCACCGTTCGCCACTGCAGCAGCAAATTCCATCGGCGGAGCGCATACCTCGAGATCACGCTCTCGCTCATTCGCTCGCTCGCCTGCGTCCACGATAAGTAAAAGTAAGCGGCGGCTGCGCTCCCCGCGCTTTTCCATAATGCCTCCGGAATATAACGAGAGGGAAAGAATACTCTGTACGCTAACTCGAAAATTGAACCGGCGTCTCGAGAGATGCTGCAGCCTTTCTCTTCCACATGCGCCTCTGCCGTGCGTTCAAGGTGTAGCCGCGGAATTCCTCGACACATAGATCGAGGATGATGTCGTCGCGCGGTGACGAAATCCCCGTACATGCAAGCTCGCGGATCGCGTACTTTTTCAGTATCGAACGTCGTTCTGCACGAGGAGGATGGAGGAAAACTCGTTCGATAGGGGCTTTTGATTTTCTCGGGATTACGAGAGTAGCTGGGGGGATTATTGGCGGAGAGAAGCTATTAAAAACTTACGGCGCGCGGTGGTGAAACTCGAGAGCGATAATTCGACGTTACACGATAGATCTCTAGGCGGCAGCTGTATTGCGCGCGCACTGTCGAGAGACTTGTCGTAAAACGCTCCGAGTTTATATTCGTCGGGAAACCAGCTCCATTTCCTATACTTAGCCGACGTATCCGTTTCGATTGAGAAATCATTATAATGCACGTATACAACGAGCGTAACGATACGTTATTGCGCCCCCCAAGTATGTAACGGTGAATAATCGCCGCGGCGAGCTATCCGTGGAAAAAAAATCGACGATCGCTTATCGAGAGCTCACACACGCGCCGGCTCTCCTCATTGAATTTTGCGCGCGGACAGCCGTAATTATCGAAAAACGTCGACTCGCGCGCTCCGAGCACTTTTCTCAGCGTATACGGGGTCGATCGATCAAACGGCGCAGTTGGGAATTATGAACGTATAAAAGACAGGAAATTAAAACTCTTGCCCAGCGCAAAAAACGAGAATTATACACACAGCGCAAAAAGCCCGCCGCAAGATGAATCCACAGCATCGACGCGGAGATCGGCAGTGAGTCACACGCGTGTGTGTGTCGCTGGAAGTAAAAAAGACGAGAGGAGAAAAACCGGCGCGCGCGATATTCTTTTCTCAGGCTATCGCGCCGCGAAGCATGATTGGGTGAAAGTACGAAGCAAGAGCAATGAATCGCTGCTGTTGGCCTCATGACATTGTCTGTCAGACGAGCGAGCGAGCGAATGCTTCTGGGGATGTGTATGTATGTGTGTGTACACACTCGCCGTGAGCGCGCGGCATTAATGGGCTCGCAGACCGTTATCGCAATTCTCTCCCGCTTAGTCGAGACTTGCCAGGCCTGACTGACTCGCTGAGGAGTCTCGGCTTATTTCGTGTGTTTCGCTGGGATTTGACACGTGTTCGGATCGTGCGTGCGTGTGCGAATCGCGAGGAACGACTTCTCTATGGGAGCAGACTGCTTGTAGCTTTTTCTGCTTTACAACGGAAATAAATGCTTACGACTGTTTGAGTCAGGTGAAGTAATGCTCGTTTAGCGTTCCACCATGGTTCGTTCGTAGGAAAAAAATCGGGCGAGGAGTAGCTAGATTTCGGTGTCGAACTGTGCTCCTTTTGTCGGTAACCGGCAATTTACTCGCGAGCTTCTTGCCGTCATGCGTGTGTCGATGGAAAAAAAAACACTTTTTTGTTGAGATGACGTGATGTATCGGTAATGTCGGGTTATACTTTCTTCATAGGGATAGTTCCAGCGTCATGGTAATTTAGAACTCTCGCATCAATATATTTTATAGCTTTGTTACCGATCGTTACCACACTCCGTGCGTTACGGTAACAATCAAGAGAGTCGTGATCGTATCGAGATTAAGTCACACGCGCGCGTTGTCTCTCGGGATCTACTCCGATGAAACACAAGTTCAGGCAAGCGCAGCTCTTACGAAAACTATCCGCTCTTTCGCATTCGAAATCCTCTCCGGACCGACAATGGGCCTCACGTAAGTGCGTACATATTTCATTTTAATAAATGCAGGAGTTTTCACGATTTTTCACGAAAATGGAACGCGGAATTTATTTAAAGAGGTGCCGCGCAAAGTGATTTTATAGCTCATCCTAAATACCAAGATTCCAATTTACCGCCGACGAAACAAATCGCTACAATGCTGCAAGATCCCGCGGACATAAATATCCGGCGAACGCTGATGTAAATAACGAGCGATCAGAAAAAAGCAAGATACAGCGTATACACGCGATATGCTCAGAGCGACAATGGCATAATTGCGGCACATGAATACCCTCGACCGACCTCTTTCCATGCGATTCGCAAAAAGTCATACACGCGCGAGAACGTAATATAGCATCGCGATTGTGAGTCAACCTTAAAGCTGTATAACGTGTATGCTTAGGCACGGATACGCGTTCTTTTTCCTCATCTCGGATACGCGCCTGGAAACAGCAGCTGTGACATGGTTTTCGGTTCGCCAGCAACTAAACTTCTTAACGTTCATTAGCACGGTGCGAATATTATCTCTCGTGCGTTATCTCGCGGTCAATAGGCGCGCGCGCGAAACCAGCCTACTGATCGCCTTATCAGCTCCGGCTGGTGTATGAGCAGCACCCCGAGGAGAGGATACATCCAGGTCGCCGAGTGTACTAATGCTGATCCGGATGCAAAGGTGTGTGTATATATATAGGATTCGATTCTCGGAAGCGAGAAAATCGTTGATCGATCTTTTTTGCCGAGTGCAAAAATGTAGACCAATTGGGACGCGTGTACGTATACATAAAGTTCAGTCGATATGATATTTCGATCGGCGCGCGCGCAGGTGCAGCTCTCCTCTCGCAGGGAATTCTTGACCTAAATTTTTTCCGCCTCGGTGCGGTATCGCAATTTATATAACTGCATTTTCTTACGCGTTCAATGAAATATTTCATTGACAGTAGCAGTACGCGCTCGTGACTGCGAGTTCCTTTGATCGACGAGTCGCTGATCTTTGTCCTCGTGCGCGGATTGGCCTCTCCAGTGTATTAATTGCGCGCGACGTCCTGATGATTTAACGCTAAATGCTTGATAAATGAAGTAAAGTGGCAACCACGGGATATTCATTACGACAGTGACTCGTGCTTTCGTTTGCTCGATCTTCGTGAAATCCACGCGTGGAAGTGCTTTGGAGTAACGGTGAATCGCGTTTGCACTTTATTATTAATTTTGTTCTCACTCGTGTTACTAAGTGCTATTAAATTGCAGCGTCTGTGTAATATGGCTGTGCGGTTTATCTTTAGATTGAAAAAAGACGCAACATTGTTACCATATTACAAGAAGTTGAATTGGTTATCTCTGCATCAGAGGCGAAATTATCTATTAGGGATTAAGATGTATAAGTTATTTACTCGTAACCGGCCGATCTATCTTGTAGAGCTTTTTCCTAAGCCTACCGAGGAAATCCGCCGTTCGGCGAGAACTCAGACTTCGGTCTTTATGATCCCTACAGCTACTACCGAAATTTATAAACGCTCGTTTGCAATTCGTGGTATGCAATTATGGGACTCCCTACCACATAAGATTAAGATTAGTAAAACACGTGATTCGTTTAAGTCTACCTTATTAAGCTACTTACATACACTTGAGCAGAACTATGTAGTCTGAGTAGGAAAATGGCGATTTTATTATTAGTAATTATAGTTAGCTGTAAGTTTAGACAGAATTGTCGTCTTATGTCGACTTTGAGAGGAGAGCGTAATCTCCGCTGTAAATTTGTTAAGCTGTGATGAAAATATTTTGTTTTACTTGTAATTATTAGATACATTACGAAAATTTTTGGAAACTATTTGAAATGTTTATATGATTATCGTATTCTGCTTAGTATACACTATACGGTCATGTGACCATTGGCGTTAATAAAGTTATCTCTCTCTCTCTCTCTCTCTCTCTCTCTCTCTCTCTCTCTCTCTCTCTCTCTCTCTCTCTCTCTCTGCACGGGTAAAATCGCTATTAATCACGATCATTTTCTCCGACGACTCGTTTTTCAGTTCCGTAAAGTAATTTGCGATTCCAATTTCAACAATGTACAGGAGTGCGTTTGTTATCTCCTCCCGCAGAGAATCGCCCAGAATCCAAAGAATGTCCGCGTTAGAAAATTCTTTTGAAAACTATCCCGCGTGTTCCACATCCATAATTCATGACGGAGTATTGTATACACACAACTTCGCGTCATTTTTATCAATGAGCTTTTTTCAGTCCGATTGTGCACGTTTCCCATCCGGCCTCCATTTCATTCACCGCATACTGTCTTAAGAATCTCTTTCAGAGACGTAACCCTAATCAATTACCCGCTATAACAGCGGACCTTAAATCTCCCTACTCTGAAGAATCCTATGGTAACAGTATAAATTCAGCGCATGTATCGGCGCTGTAAAAATCGAAAAGGATGGCGGTGGTCGTTCCTATCCTCGACGCGCGGGCATTGAAATTCCCAGTGCGTAGCGTTCACTATCGGACGTCCGCGCCGCGTTTCGCTCGTCGCATCGTACATTTCTCTCGAACAGAAAAAAGGGAGACGATTAAACACGGCCGTTTGTAAAATATTTTTCTTCACTTTATCAATAACGTTATATGCGCACGTGTACATACTCTCAGGGTTAAAAAGCCGGACGGGAGATCGATATAAATCGAGTTATATCGGCAGAACGAGAACGAGTTAGAAATAGACCTCGGTTACGCTCTTTGGCAATATTTGTTTTGCCGGATGGTCACCGCGGGCTGCAGCAGCATCACGATGTTTTGTTTTAAAAATATAACACGGTTTTGCCGTTGTTGCGCCATAGCGAAGATATATAATTCGTCTAATTCGAGGAACTGTGTGTTTTGCAGCTCGGGATAAATTTGCAGTTGTAGCTCGTAACGATTTTCTTCTGGCTTTTGTTTGTTTTTCTATCCGAGAACACAGCCAAGAACTTATACTCGTTCGAATGAGTTACACGTCCGTTCAAGCGGAACGAATATTCAAACTTGGGTCATTACGGTGTTTCAATTGATTCTGCAAACTGTATTATAATATACCGAGACTTGGGTGACGAAATCAGATCTGATTTTTATCCTCGCGATTATTTATTCATGATATAATTTACGAGCAGCTATAACTCACGCGCGAATCCCTCTTGATTAAATGTATATTTTCCTTCCGCCGATTTTTTCCAACCGAGTCAATTACCCTCGAATAAAATCGGCCGAAATCCAATTTCCCCAGAGTTCTTACGAAAACCGCCACCTTATATACATGCTCGACTGGAATCGTTAAAGCCGACGATAAATCATGCGATTTTATAAACAAACGTGAGAAAACTCGCCGATTCCGCAATATAAACCGTGGAGAGAGAGAGCGAAAAAACACATCCGCACTTTTCCACATAATATTCGTATGCGCGAGAGCAGCGAAAAAGTTATTGACCTCCCGGCCAGTCGAGCGAGAAAACCGCGAGCGCGCCGTACATAAATTTCGTCATCGACGTCGCGGCGAGTCGGTCTCATTTTCTCCGTGCTGACAAAAAAAAAGGTATATATTCCCAGCATTCGGCGCAGTTTTTTTCAACCTGACGATTTCGCATCCGCCGTGCGAAGCTTATGGCGGTACACAGTCGAGTAACGGGATACTCTCGAGCCTTGATGCAGGCATCGGTCGGGCAGGAAATCTTCAGTCATAATGGATTAGAGGGAATTTGACATTTTAGAATGCGATACGCGGTAATCCCGAGCCGACTGGTTGCGCAATTATGCTCCGCGAGTTAAAAAATAAAAGTTTACGAGTGCAGGGCAATCATTCCATGATTTTTAATTGCCCGCGCGGGTTCTTGCTTTCGTTTTTCAAATATCGAGTAATCAGCGCCGGGAGGGAGAGTTTACAGGCTCAAATAAAGGCAGCGCTCATATGCTCTCAATTAAAATATTTTCAACCGCCCACTTGGCTCTGTGTTTAGAACATCGTGAACATTTTTGGTACAAGAAACGTTTCTGCGAACACATCTCGCAGCCCATTAAAACTAACAACACTCTCTTAGATTTAAACTAAGGACTAACTAACCACGCGTTCTGGCGTTTTTTATCGACGAACATAAGACGGCGTTACAAAAACACGAGCCGCGGAGCTGTCTGCAGGCAACAAAAATCCGGCTTTGCACAATCAACAATAGCCTCCTTCACGATGCGCGCAACAACAGCACAATGTACACACGTACACAGAGCCGACGTTAGCTCTGGCGCGTGGTCGTATATTTACACGTCTGGCGGATGATCGAGCATCACGACGGGCGAAATTTCCCCCCGCGGTTACATTATACCCGCAAGTAAGTTAGCCGGACCGCCGCGCGGTTACGTAAGCCAGAGGAAGGGGGATCGAGGCACATCTCGAGAGGCGCATCCTCACCAGCGGCTTTCTCTGCGTCTGACCCCGATAGTGCGCTCCTTTCGATATTTCGGATTTTCTTCTTCCTCAATGGGTCGTCGGAACCATTCATGCGCCGGTGACGACGAGGCCCTTGGTCGCCGATGAGTCGGGAATTTCTAGGATACGCTGATAGGTGTATTTTGAAATTGAATGACGAGGCGACGATGGGAGTGTATGGACTTTTTTTCGATGATTAGTTGTGTAGCCTTTTTTCGGGGAGTTTGCTTAGAAAGTCTGTTGTGACTGTCATCGCGTGTAGGCACAGACGCGAGAGAGAGATAGAGGCTTGTTAGTCGCGAAGTGGGCTTTTTCTCTCCATCTCTCTCGTGGAAAAGCGTCACCGCGTATTATGCATCTGCGATTTTTATCGGGTAAATTGGCGAGAAATGACGAACGCGTTTTCAAAAGTTTTTACGGGCTTTTGTGCGCGCATTGTTGTAATTGAAAGGAGAAGCGAGTAAGAGTTTTTGTTGATTAGATTTGTCTGTTTACTTCGAGCAGCGCGCGTTGTCGTATTGCGTTGCGTCTATATAACGACGTTGTTCGATGAGTTAATTAGATCGTTTGTATATGATTAGTGGCGGGATCGTGTTTTGATTTATTTTTCTTTCTAAACTTCCCGAAAGCTATCGATTTTGAAACGGACAGAGTTTCGAGAACCAATAAGCATACGGTTTCCCATCGAATAATATTACGAAGTAAGCTGTTGTCGTGAAAATCTCAACAACAGAAACGAATCTTTATGAATAAAAGATATCCCGAGCATATTAACACAAAATGAAGCAGTATATCTCGAAACAGTAGCTGCAATATCCGAAACGCCTCTGCTCCGTCCGCAATCGATCCTGATTCCGCTCTGTATACACAAGGAAGTGCGAACGACTGCTGGGCTGTTTAAAAGCTCGAGCGCGACAATCGTCCAATTAGAAAATCACCGAGCAACGAGACTACAGCTTTTCCGAGAAAGTCGACTGCAGCGCGTTCGTACAAATACAATGGACAATCGCGCGGTGGCGAAAGATCCAATTGCCGCGCATCCATTGTTCGCGCGACGACAACTTATCTCCCTCTCGCGCGCGAGCGCACCTTCCTTCTCTCGATGCTTATGCTCGCTTTGCATTGCGCATAAATTTGGTTATAATAGACGTCGCCGTCGAATTTCTAATGTTATATACTCACGTTTCGGTCGACGTAAAAAGCTTCATTCTATTATTGCACCGATATCGTCTTTAATTATTACGACGAATCTTTATCGAGGGGGCGCAGCTCGAAGTTTTATGGGCGCATTGTAAAACGGGAAAACACCGCTCGAGGCTGTCGATAACTATCGTTAATTGCGCCGGCGATTTTTTCCCATCCCGAGTCGAATGGTTTAATTGCCTGTTAAAAAAAGTTACGGCTTTCTAGATGCACATTAGCAAAGTGGGCCTCTCTCTCGGACGCGGTAAACAAAGCGCCGAGCGCCAACCTCACACCTCGATTATTTTTGGGCTAAAAACGAGCTCGAAACCGCTTTTCACACAGCCTACGAGTATGCGAGACATTCCAGCCCTCCTCGATCCAGAGAGAAAATCTCGTCGCCGCGAGCTTGCTCTTAGTCATGGCTACGGGCACAGCGCTGGCTTGTATTAGCATAACTTTGCGAAACAGAAAACGCATTCCCCTCGAGGGGCATATCCCGCAGCTGCAGGCACCGCTCGAGATCTTTCGATTCCCTTGAACGCACGGCACGCACGCCGTGCGCGCCAAAAGGGATACGCCGAGAACGTCTTGCGTGTGTAGAAGCTTTTTTTTCTCAACAACGGGGAAATAGTTCGCGCAGTGACTGTAACACAGAGGAATTCCAGCTCTGAAAATTGCTTATCCGCATAAATCAGGTCAAGACGAATCTGCTTCAGATCATAACAATCTCCGGATGATTCACGTTGCGAGCAGTGCACGTTACATATGATCATGAGAGTCTTTTTTCTCACTGCAATAACAAGACGAGCATATCATATAATACCAAGCGTTTATTTCACTTTTCACTCTCGCGCCGTGGCTAATTCCGCGCACACGTGCGTTCGCGCGACTGTGTAATCGCTTGTCGTTTATACACATGCAAGATGACGATGTCGAAACCTAATGGCACACGTTTTGTCTGGCGCGCTCTAATATGTATATGTTGCAGCGCGCGATCGCGCAACGAAAGTTGACGCCTTTATCTCGCCTATTCCATCTCTGAGGCGTGTGGTTATGGCAAAAGGGAAAAATGGACGTTGGTAAATTTCGGGTATGTAAATCGATAACTCGTATTAGTCCAAAGTCGCGGAGAAACAAGTTCGCGTTGCCTTTTTTAATCCAATTTCATCGACTATCTTGCACAACGCACAGTGGCACTCGACCCCTAACCAGCACACAATGTACAACTGGACTATATAAGCGCACGAGTCCTTACAAGGCGACACACCAGTCCCAGAGATATCCATAACAAAGCGTGTGTGCCTCCTTTGCCAACCGTAAAACCCTGCCCCCGAACAACTTTAAAAATCAGGCTAGATGTATAACAGTTACAATACCACGCGCTTGACCAAAACTCGCCCACTGTGTCACACGCATCACGCGTACTCGCATATTCCATCGGACTCCGCGACCGCGTTTTCCCCGGCTAAAAGAAGCATACAGCGTTTGACATTGGCTCGCTACGCCGAGAGATCCACATTCCGCTCGTTCTTTCAAGGCCACCGCTCGCGCGCGTACACGCCTCTGCCACTGATGCTCCTCGCGAAAATAAACGCGAGTCGAGAGTCCGTTCACCGCGCGCGCGCTCGCGCAATTTATGTTCGAGGATCTCTGTTTGGATAGAGGCGGACAGTGTGTATAGGTATGGTCTCTCTCTCTCTCTCTCTCTCTCTCTCTCTCTCTCTCTCTCTCTCGTGTTATTCGCGCGCGCGAGGTGAGGAATCCAAATGCGAGTAGTACTTATGTACAGCTGTGGGACGTTTTGGAATGCTTATAGAGGTACCGACAGTGGATGGCCTGATTAGTAGTGGACGCTGGCTGTCATTGAGACGTCTTTCGCAGCTTGGATTTTCGAACGGCTGTTGAACGTCTAACTAGAGAGATTAAATTATCCGAGAGCTCGACGCTTTTATTTTCCGCGCCTTCGTGCGTGAACCAAAAACGGAGTTCACGCAAACGGCGCATTCTACAGATACTCCGAGCAAACCGGTTCTCTGCAGTGCGTGTATACAATGTTCACGAGCATAAATAACAAATTTTAGCAACATTAATTTCGGTCTTATTTTTAGAACCTTATTACGCGGCGCAAAATTACAAATACTCCGCATACCACGCGGCGAGTTTTTGTTCCATTTACAGCGCGGAATTTACGCTGATAACTTTACACGCTGAAGATAACTCTCGTTAGCATAATCAAGCAGCCAATTAACTTTTTGCACGAGTCGAAGGTGCGAATTATTGTTTCAGCCTGCTAATCTACAATTATTCAATGTCCTCGCTAATAAACCAAACTTATCGATCAGTATTTTCGAGCCACGTTTCCCCTCCGCTCAATCAAGTCGTCGACGCGCGCCGAGCGTATCATACATAGTCTCAGGACACTTTTTGCGGTACACAAGTAAGTACGAGAGCGCATCAGGCCGGAAGTCGCGTGCGGGGCAATGATATGCAGGCCGGAATACAATCCGTTAGAGCTATAAGTGACAATCGACGGCCCCGCGCGTTACTCTCTGAATACAGGGTTCTCGCTTGTGTTTACTGCTTACTAACAGCGGTGAAAAGGCGTACAATTTCCTGCGAGTGTCATTCAAAACGAAAAATCCTCCGAATTCGCGGCAAAAGTAAAAGTTCGAAAAGTGAACGATCGTTATCCCTCTGGCCACGGAGAATCGCTGCCGACGTTCCTCTGTGGAAAGCCGCGTCGTTACCGCATTCTAGCGAACCCGGCACTTTTCCAATGGCTCTCCCAAAGAATTTCCAATTACGAACGCATCTTCCGCACGCACGCTGTGCACACACTCGAGCAATAGCGGATCCCCCATCCGCCTGTTCACTTTATCGACTCATTAACGTCTCCCTATTTCACTTTTGTGTGTTTCAGCTTCGAGGCAGCAACAACGTGCACGTAAAGCGAGAGAAGTGGCGCTAGGAAGCAGCGGCGGCTACGAAAGGAGAAAATGAGGGCGAATCTTCGTCGCGGTGCCATTTAACTCGGACTCGGTGGACAAAATGCTTACCGAGTGGCAGAAGGTGAGTGTCTATCTGTCTCTCACGAAATCCACGCACGTGCCGGCTATCAATCGGTTCTGCTTTCTTTTCTTCGGCGCTGCAGGCGCTTCATTTCGCATTGTATACATCTCCCGATGGGATCGAAGTAGCCTCCGATGCGCCAGAGGCTCTGAATTTCAGCGCGAATCATCGGTTCGTCCCGGAGCCGACCTACTGACTGAGTTTTTTTCGAGTAAAATGATCGTTGAGTTATTGTGTAAACTCGAGAGCCGGAATATTTTTACCGTGAGATATCTGGGTGGTATGATAATTTTATCGCGATTGTTTTTTATTCTCATAAAAACCACGCACACGCATCAAACGCGTACGTCATCGGGTGACTCATACGATATTTACACAACGGGTTAAGAAATTGTACCCGCCATGGAGCAGCGCAACTCAAGTTGTGCACAAAACATATCTCGAGAGAATGGAGGAGTAGTGCAAAAACTTGAGCACGAAAGCCTGGTCATAAAAAGGAATCCGGCGGGGACCTCGAAAATCTCTTCGCGGTGTTATACGAGTGGAATAATGAAAACGTCGAAATCATACATCCCGTCGACGACAGAATGAACAGCCCACAACAACACGAAAAAAACACAGATCTCGCATGCACAAAAAAGAAATCTCCGAAAAAAAGATCTGGCCGCAGCGCTAATAACCGCGGAAGCGAGTAGCAGTGCCGCGAAAATCGCGAGAAAATAAAAAGCGACGGCGACGACGCTAGCGCTCGTGGGAATGAAAGTTACGCTAAAATCCGTTTCACCGGCTTGTGCCGCGCGCGGCACATTCCTCGCGCTATTATCGACGTTATTATGGGCTCATCGTACTCGCCGCCGCGGCGACGGCGGCTGCAGACATCCATACACATCGCTATATACTTTCACCGGGGGCACATCCAGTGGTGCCAACGCCATTGAAGCATCGGACGCGACAGAGCTGCATCAATTACGCGCGTCGTTAGCCGGAGAGATAACGGCATCTCCCGCCGTGTGTCTCTCTCTCTCCCGGTGTGTGCTAGAAGTCGATGATCCTTAGCTTCTTCGTGAGCGCGCCGAACAATTTCCTGCGGTGGAATTTCGACGCGGTTATGAAATTTCTTAGGCGGCGCGCACGCGTATAAACTATACTATGGGAGAGAGAGAGGGGCAGATAAGCCGGTTGGATGTATTATGGGATAGCGAGGCAGTTAATGGAGATTTTTCGAATTGCTGGACGGGAGAGGTAAGTCGCGCCGGGGATTCTTCGATTGCCCTGCACATACGCGCGAGTAGGTTTGTTTTTGTCTTCTGCCGCGCCGAAGAGAGAAAAGAGATTTAGAGATTGTTGCCGCAATTATTGCGATATAGAAAATTAGCGCGCCGCGCGATTCGCGGAATGGCATGGCTCGAGATGCAGGAAACAAATTAAATTAGCGATTCGAGAGATAGTTGCGCAGGTCGTGCTATTAGGGTTTATTGTTTTTGAAGAATGTATTCGCAGCTGCAGGCATCGGCGCAGGTAATAACGTTTTGTCTTGATTCGATTCATATGTAGTTCATGAACGCGAGCCTTTCGATTATTCAATGCAACTTACTGCACCCCGTGCGCGATTAACTGTACATCATACACGCAGCGCGCGGCGATTCGAATTCTTCATGCACGCTTGTTTACCTCCACATTTACTATTTAACGGAATTCCAAGCGATTATAAATTTGACTTTTTCGTCTCGTTATTTTTCTCCGAGATAAACCCGTTTCGGTGAGAACTTGATATTGAGAGATTTTTCAAATACCAGCTGGACAGAGAAGGCTTTTCTTGATTAACGAAGATTAGATACGCTGTTTTGATGGCGCGTAAGGGCGTCCCCTTATGCGCGTAAGATTTCGAGATTGTGATGGAAAATTAGCCTCTCGGATAGCCTATCGGGGAGATTCGAAACACGGAAGTAAATCGACTTTTTTCAGACTGCAAGTTCCAATTAAGCTTTCGAAGAACTCTCGTTTCAATCTTGTACGCAGAATTAACACGGAGCTCGCGCTAATTAAAACAAGAGCAAAAATTGAACGCATACTCGTGATTAATAATAATAACTCAGAGAGCGATTGCACAACTTAATGAATTGCTCGTTACCTGAAATAAAAAGCTCAAATAATTCAGGCTCTGAAGATTCGTTTCATTGTTTTACATTGACTTTGAGCCGCCAGTGCGCTGAATAGAACAAAAGTATACAACTACATGTGTATAATTAAAGTGGCATTGAGATAAATAAAAGCGTTTCTCAAGATTGTTCGGTTGGAGGGCCGAGTGCGAAGCACAGCGCGGATTTCCCATGTAACTCACTGGAATACTTTCTTGCGGCGTAAAGAAGTCGCATACGTGACAAAAATCACATTATACAGCCACCGAGACAAAGTCTCTCCGCTCGTTATTTCAAAGTCTGATCCACCTGTCGACTACATCTGACCCAGTTCGGACCATCGATGACACTTTTACATAATAAGCTACACTGTCGAGCGAAAACAAAAATTCACGCGGGAAAAAAAAGGAAAAAGCCGCGCGAAAATGCAGCCAGGAATCCGACGCTGCACTTTTCAAACAACCGCGAGAGGCGCAGCTGCGACGTAACCGCGTGGAGAACTCTCGCGAATTCCTAGCCGACGACCGGCACTGCTGTTTTTTCAGTGTATACACCAAATGTTACAAAGACGACAATTTTTTAATGTCATCAACTTCCACTTCATAATTATCAGGATGAGTCAGGGATTAAGTTTTCAATTTCCGCATCTTCGTAAATCAACAGGTTTATTAACGCAAGATAATAGCCTATAGTCAGGAGCCGGCTTGTGTATACACGAAGGAAACGTGGAAAGGCGGAATCGTGTTCTCCCACACACTCGGCTTCGCGATAGTAGGAAAGCGCCGAGCGACCGGACGGTAAAACAGGATCTACTCACGGTAATAAGCGATAAGTCAGGATGTAACGGGCCGATGGCGCGCTGTGTTATTATGGTAGCCCGATGATGAGCCCTCGTCGATATACGTAATAATATAATAATAACGTATAGAGCGAGTGCGATGTTACACGGATCTTAATTTCCAATCGTACAGAGAGCTTTGTGGATTGATTCGCGGAAGTGATTTCGAACCGTGATATTACAGGCTACCGCGTACACTTGCGAACTTTTTTGATGTTTATGGAGGTATTTGTTAACTGTACGCGAGATGCGCTATTAGGAATTACATAATAACGTATGTGCAGGTGAGAATAACGCGAGGTGTTGGACGTAGCATCCAATAGTTTGATTATAGAAAACACGCCGGGGATTGAGAAATCGCACGCTTGATTATTATTTATGTAACATTCCCTTTATTATTTTTTTTATTTTGTTATTACTTGTGCAACTCGCAGCGCAATGAGCGCCGAGAGATTTCCCGCATAAATTTATACAGTGCGAAATTAAAATTTCAGTGCGCAGCCGCGCTGCTGACGAAAGTCGAAAAGTAATTTCCGAATTACGCGTGCAATAGTATATATACAGCGTAATCGCCCCGCCACGACGAGTCGTCCTATCAATTACGCTAATGATCGTCAACAGTAGGTTCCATTATATATTTGTCAGCGTGCTCAAGAAACTGTGACACTCTCGGGACAATTTACCTAAGCTACTACTCCTACGCGACGACGTTATGCTGCTCCCTCGTTTATACCGCGACGATCTTACGTAACTCGCGGCCGTGTTTACGTGCTGTATTTACGTGAAATTTGCAAAACGACCGACACTTTTACTGAAACGCGATACTGCAGCTGGCTCTGCGTGTGCTATAATTTCCGTTTACACAAAGTTCACGTACACCGAGTTTCGATGCACGCGAGTCATCGACCTTCCGCAACCTTGCAATAATCTGGTGCGTAGATTGTTTACAACTCGCACACTCACCGAAGATCAATAAAACCTCCTGCGATAATCCCAACTCACCCACGAAAATCGTTTCTTCCTCTCTCTCCCGCAAAAAGCCCACACACAGCTTTCGTCCGCGCTTCTTCCGGTTCCGCAGACGCAACTCGACTGGCCTCCTCGGAGCCGATGCACCGCTTACGTTATAATGCCCACGTACTCTTCCTCCTCCCGCGTATGCTCGCGAACTTACGCACACACACATGCACACGCACGCAGAGTATATAGCGTGTGCAGTTCGTATTTAGCGCGTAATTTATATAAGAGAGCGATGTGCTCGCGCGAGAGGCACGCTTGGTTCCACCCCAAAGCGCTTCGATCCCAGAGGCGTCGGCGGTCGCGGATTTCCCCTGCATACACTTGAAAGCTAAGTACGGCGAGAAAACTCGGCGCAGCCACGTCCTCAGTATCGTGAAAAGCGTCGTCGGGAGTGGTCGTCATCGTCGCAGAGGTTATTTCGCGCGTGGTGTTCGGTGCGGTCCCAAGTTATACGTGGGCAATTAGCAGCGAACGCGCGCTCGCTTACCGCGTCAGCGTCGTTAATTATGAAATGAAGCCGCGGCTTTACGCCACTGCGAGAGGCAATTGTTGCGAGGCAAGAGTCAGTCCGAGGAGTAGCTGCCTGTCTGGCCGACGCTAGTAGCGCATCGAACATCCTGCCGCGAGGATGCGCGGCCGCGCGATTTTATTGAGTTATTTCGTAAAAGTGCAATAAACGAGAGAGTGCTGGATTGTGTGCTACTGTGCGCGATGATCCGCTCGTTTGATTACGCGTTTTATTGGATGCTATGAAGGATTACGTCGACGATCGAGGAGAGTAGAACCATGGCAATGCATGTTAAACAGACCAGACGCTTTTGCAGTTGAGAGGAGATTGGCCACAACGGACAAAAGCGACAAAAAGCTTCCAATTATACAAGCTCGTTTGAAAGCCACAGCGATCACCAGGTTGCAACAGTGCGAATCTTCGCGCCCATACGAGCATCGCGCGAGATCGTTCATCGGGTTTTTCAGACCATGAAGAACGAGAACGCGTCTCGATCGCAGCAGCCCAGAAGATGAGGAGTCAGCCGACGTACGCACGCTCCGCGCGAAATTGCGATAAAAACTTTCACTGCAGCGCCGTTCCAAAGGCTGAGCGCGCCCAAATCCATTAGACGTCAATTAATTCCATCCACTCGGCAGAAACGAAGGAAGACCACTGGAGGATATTCCGCGGATACTGCACAACCTTTCTCCAGCGACGACCTCTGCAACTGCACGCGCCCACGTGTCTACACTCATCGCAGTCGTGCGACTCCTCTCTCAGTCGCCTAATCGTATGCGAGACGCGTACGCGAGCTGCGCCGCTGCTCACCGTTAAATTCCCGAGCTTTTCGCCTCGGGACGACCCAATGATCCCGATAACGTGTGGCCTCGGATTTTTAGAAGCATCTCGCGACGAGAATGCGCTATTAGCCGCTGCGGCGATTCGAGGAAGTGAAATCGGTGGCGCATTTTTTCTCTCGTTTTTCGCCGAGAGAGATCCGTGTATGTGCTTCTGGATCGATGGAGAAACGGACGTGCAGCATTTGAAATTGTAATAACGCGTAGGACGAGTGCGTGCGTTAAGGAAGTCAGGAAAGTACAACCGACCGGTGTAAATTACAAAACAGAGACGTTGGGCAATGCTTATAATATGGCAAATGCAGTGTGTATTAACGGCTCTATGCACACGAGGAGAGCCAACGGTGATGAAATTTCGTCTTGCTCGCGCAGTGTATATCGTAGCCTGACGTAGCTTCTGATCGAAGATTGTGATACGCACTGCACCCAGACAGTTGACTTCGCAGTTTATATACCAAAGAAGGAAATCGACCGTTAGCCCGATGTATTTCGACGATATACCCGGAAATTCTTGCTTCCATGCGGATATAAATATAGCCCTGCCAAAACGGCTCCCGAAACTCCCAATGCAAATAGCGCACGAGCGACCTTTGCGTCCTCGTTAACGCGCGACAAGGCAGAGAGAGAGAGAGAGAGAGAGAGAGAGAGAGCGTCGACGCCGGACTATGCTAAGAATCTCCCAGGAGCGATAAATTGACCGGTGGCGATCCTCAGCTAGAATGAGATACAGCAAACTCGTTTTCGTATCTCGCGCGAGTAGGGTAAAAACGCTGCGGACGTGTCGTCCTCCTCTAGCCTCCTAGTCGTGAAAAAGAAATGAACGCGGCGGAGGCGAGGAAAGCGCCGGCGCGAATGTCGAGGACGGAAAACCCGAGCTCCGCGAACACCAAGGCAGCCAAGCTGGTCAGACGCGGGCCGCGGTTGCCGGAACCTCCGGTGGCCGATTCCCGGTCCTCGAGTATGCGGAACCGCGAGGAGGCGGCTGCTACCGCCACGACGACCAAGAAGAAGAACGAGACCAAGTCGAAGGGCAAGCTGAAGTCAGAGTCATTTCACACGCTTCCGCGCGAGCCCTTCTCTATGATATCCCGGAAGGACATCATACGCAGAACCTGCTCTAAGACGGAGGACCAGAACGACCCGCTGACGAGACTGACCCAGTCGCTGAGGAAGCGTTGGAGACGCTCATCACTCGTGAAGAAGCGCAACGCGAACGAGGATAACGACTGTCCGAGCGAGGGGGGAGAGGACGACTCCAGGAGACCCAGGACTCTGCCGTCCATCTGCCGGCGCTCCAGCGGCAAGGACCGCGATGCCGGCACGATGACCTTCGTGCCGCTGACGCGGATCTCGCGACAAGAGATCATTCGGCGAACCTCAAGCGGCAACGAAGAGGCCCAGCGGCGAAAATCTTGCGGCTCTCTGTACAACGCAGATTCGAGGCACGCGGGCTGTTTCGTCAAGAACACCGGGGTCGGATCGACGAACGCGAGGACGCGAGCGTCGGACAGGTGGAGGTCCAGCCTGAAGGAGAGACCGGCCATGCAGGTGCCCAGACCATCGACTCTGCCCAAGATCGCCAGAAGCCATCGCGAGGAGAGCCAGCACGAGTACGTCAACAGTCGAACTCTAACCAAGGACTCGGCGAACAAGCAGGAGGCGCCGATCTACGGCAGGATCAGGCGACGCAAGGCCTCGGTGCCCAACCTGAACGGAACGAGGAATGGTGATTCCAACTCCATAGGAGAGGCGACGCTGACGAGGGTCAGGAGGACCGGCTACAGGAGCATCCGCGACCCGGCGAGCGATCCGCCCAACTACGGCATGCTGGACTACCGATCGACCGGCGGTGGTGCCTCGCTACCCAACCTGCCGCAGCGCACCATGTCCCGACGCAGGATAATCGACAACGCGGAGGAGGCTCGGGTCGTCAAGAGTCTCGGCCGCGTCAAGCGGGATAAAAACGAGGACGAGAGGTACACGAACACGCTGCCCAGCACGGCGCACGACCACGATCGGCTCAGGCGCAGGAATGCCATGGCTGCTCAGAAAAACGGACACTGGTACGAGCCTCCGCCACCACCCGTGGCTCCGCCTAGAAAAAACAGTGTCGTCACCACCCCGGAGGACCCGAGTATGGCTACGGGCTCCTCCAAGAGCCTGCCCTCGTACGTAAAGAAGGCGAGAAAAGCCTCGTGTATCCCGTTGAGGATCGACAGACCTCGGGACGACATCGCCTCGAAGAGCCTGAACAGGCTGAGCAACGGCCAGAGCAGCAGGGAAAGCGGTGACGGAGTCGTCGGGAGGAAGAGCTCGACCGGAACTCCGCCGTACTCGATCTTCGGGCTGTGCACCGGAAAGAGAAAGGTGCAGCAGTCTAGACCGCCCTCGAGAACAGAAGAAGACAGCCCGGCGATGAATCCCTACAGGGCGAGGAATCCGAGAACGGTGCGATTGCGGATGCTTGTAGAGAGACATTTTTGCATCAGAGCACTGTCTTTTTTTCTTCCGCGACACATGCGAAATCTAGATGACACAACACTTCTTAGACGTCAACACATCGAATAGCGATTAATCGACTAAACCGTCTGAACGAATGCGCACAGTTAAATGAGTGTATAGAACGAGTCAAACGAAATAATACGTGCAAGCTTGTAATAACCTCCAACTTTTACTCCCTAGGAGAAAACATTCTAACTTATCTATCTTTATGATTAATTCGGATTTCCTACAGCCACGATCACAATGTTTTTGAGAATAACAAGATTTCAAAATTCATTACATAAAAGCACATCCTGAAGTTTCTCGCGTCCGTGACATGCGCTATGAGAAATAAGCTTATTGACAGTACACGATAAATGATAAAGTTTCACCGCGGCCTATATGAGCTGCTGCTGCCTTAAAAGCGAGTAACGTGCTAAACACGTGAGGTATAATATAGATATGGCTAATTACTGAATTCGTTAAACTTATTCGCGTGCTTCAACAGAGTTTCGCATTTCTTAAAAAAAATAGCTTATACTCTTCAAACTATTAATCATTGTGTTTTACTAGCTATACATTATAACAACTCAATCTTTGCGCAATGAAAACACATAATTTATATTTCATCAAGTTTCTAATTAACAGGAATTTTTCGCTTCGAATGTTTGAACTAAAAATCTCTTATCTCTTTTCAGGGCGAACTCGTGTGGTTCGACCCAGGAGTCGGCCATGTTCTTCCCGGAGAGGTTCTGGAGTACCACAGGGCGGCGAACGTCCTGTCGGTTCAAGCAGTCATCGCAGGAAAGGTACGAACATAAGCTCAATTTTCACATCATAAAAACCCGTTTCCATCATCGTAACTGCACAAAACCATATTTCCATTCTCACTTCCACTCGGATCAGCAAACGTCTAAGAAATTTCTCGCGAATCTAAATAACAAACGACCATAAAGCTACGACTACGAATTCGAGCACAATCACTATACATACGCAGATTTGTCGTTTGTACGCTTATTTGCCGACCATAGAAAGTCCCGTGGATAACGCGTTGGATAATTCGAAAGTGCCGCGGTCTCTCTCATATACGTGTGTACGCAAACAAGCGTTCGTTTTCATATGCGTGCGATAAAACGAAGCGAAAGGGTTATTGAGTTAAAATACCGAGTCGGACGTTTGATTAAAGTCTCGTGATTGCAGGACCGTTTGTTTTATTTTTCGAGGCCGGAAAGGAACTGAGGGTCAATGACACTTATGCGAGAGCTCGTGATTTTTTTGCCGTGTTGCTTGATTGGGGAATACCATTTCGGAATATAAATTAGAAAGTACACGTGTTTTCGATACCTATTCCATGGTGATTAATGGTCATTATTTCTTTTTATGGTATTCGGGTTTACTGTCCGTATCTGCATACGGCGGCTATAAATGTGCTAATTGTCTTACACCCTTTTGAATGTTTTTAATATTTTTGTTTTTATCGCGCGTTGTCTTCGTTTACAGTATACTATGTTCTTGACTCACCTTTTCAAATATTCATCTAAATTTTTATTAAACCAAAGCATGAATTATATATGTATCTCAACTAATTGTCGTTAATGCATCTGTTACAGCCACAAGTATTTACGCTTACAAATCTCAACGGCGTCAAGCCGAGACAAGACTTAGGCCAGAATGGCGTAGAGGACATGATTCAGCTTAGGTAAACGACCGCCTTTAAAAGTTCATTAAGACCCTTCACCCCGATTTACGTGTTGTGTGACATATGAACATATGATTCGTTTCAGTGACTTGAATGAGGCATCGCTACTCTGGAATCTCAAAATTCGTTATGACAAAGAACTTATTTATGTGAGTATCGTCGTTAAGTTAAGAGCTAGCTCATCATTCTCGTTGCCTCATGTACGATGCTTAACTTTTGCTTTTACTCGCAGACGTACACCGGGAGTATCCTAGTCGCCGTCAATCCTTACAAAATGTTTGATATTTACGGCCTAGACCAAGTCAAGCTTTACGAAGGAAGAATACTCGGGACTTTACCACCGTAAGTATAAAAAAATCCTTTATGTTTACGTCAAGGTATAGCTGCTGTTGTGGACTTTCCTTTTCGCTACTCTTCCTACTTGTATAATGTACATCTGTGTGTGTGTGTGTGTGTGTGTGTGTGTGTGTGTGTGTGTGGTACGGCTGATGCTTTGGTCTTCTTATTAACTCACGTCGGTTACGACGAGGACGAGTGAAAGGACACGAAATACTCTGTCCTGTTTTCATGAAAGCTCGTATAATATGTTCGCCGTCATACGCGACTATTACAGCAAAAAATCCTATTTACATAACCACTAATCTCTCGCCTTTCTTCGCAAAAACTACATCTGCATCTCGGAACTTTCAGCCACTTATTCGCCGTGGGTTCATCGGCGTACAGCCAGGTGAGCGCGGCCAACAATGCCAGTGCCAATCAGGTGGTTGTGATTTCCGGCGAGTCCGGTTCGGGCAAGACAGAGTCGACGAAGCTGGTGATGCAGTACCTGGCCGCGGTCAACCGGGCGCCTAGCAACCTCGTCACCGAGCAGATTCTCGAGGCTGCGCCTCTGCTCGAGAGCTTCGGCAACGCCAAGACTCCGAGGAACGACAACAGTAGTCGCTTCGGAAAGTATCTCGAAGTCTTCTTCCGAGAGTGAGTTGAATTTTTCTTTAGCTGTACTGTAGTGTGGGTGTATCAACGGTTGATGACTAATACTGTTCTGTTATTTCAATTTTTGCTCAGCGGTGTGATCGTCGGAGGAAGGGTGACACAGTATCTTCTGGAAAAGAGTAGGATCGTAACGCAAGCGACTGACGAACGGAATTATCACGTCTTCTACGAGCTTTTGGCGGGACTCGATCAGCAGCTTCGTGATAAATATGGACTTCTCACTCCCGACAAATATTTCTACCTGAACCAGGTAAGAACCGTGCCAAATTCCATAGTTTATAATGATCTAATTTCAAAACGAAGAAAAAGCATTCAATGAAAACTTTTTATCCTAGGGTGGAAGCTGCGACATTGACGGCAAGAACGATACGCAGGACTTCAAAGCTCTACTGTCGGCCATGCAAGTCTTGGGCTTCACGTCCGAAGAGCAGGACACGATATTCAAAATCCTGAGCAGTGTGCTGCATCTTGGCAACGTCTACTTCCACCGCAAACAGATGAGACACGGCCAGGAGGGCGTGGAGGTTGGCTCCGACGCTGAAATACGATGGGCGGCTCATCTGCTGCAGATCAACTCGGACGGAATCATACGAGCTCTGACGACCAAGACCACGGTAAGTACAGGCTGTTCTCGGGATATTTATAGCCGGACGTCGCTGATGTACGGTAATGGCTTGAGTTTTCGTTTGTCTCTAAAGCACAATTTAAACACGCGCATGTACACTGTCAAGTGTTTACTTTGCAAATTGTCTCATGAATATTTATGCTGGTAATTGTTTGAGCATACGAAACGTATATTATAACTGTCGAGCCTTAAAAGTGCATTTGATATGCAAATGAGCCGACTCGCAATTTTTTCTTCTGAATAAAGCTATTCTACTGGAAAATTATAGACAGATATCCAGCTTTCACTGCGATATAGTCAAATCGATCTCTCGAACCGTTTGCAGCCCATCAACCAAACATCGACTATAACAAACTGCTCCGATACCTATATAACTTGCGCGGACACTCCTTCCTCGATTTTTTTCCCTTGCACTTGCACACTGACACCGTGGCAGCACGTTTCTTCCGCCAAGTTTTACGAACAATTTGTCGAGCTCCATAAAGACATGCTTCGAGGTCGCGCGAGCGAGCCGACATAACGGCGCATTATGCGACTGACTTTTCTAAAGCCTCGTTTTCCCTTTCCTCTGCTGGGTACATAGGAAGCGCGAAACGAGCGGGTGCTAACGGCCCTGAATATCGATCAGGCGCTAGACGCCCGTGACGCGTTCGCCAAGGCGCTATACAGCTCGCTGTTTTCCTGGTTGGTCGCCCGAGTTAATCACATCGTCTACAAGGGAACGAAGCAGACTGCTGCCATCTCGATCCTCGACATCTTCGGTTTCGAGAATTTCGCGGAGAACAGCTTTGAGCAGCTCTGCATAAATTACGCCAACGAGAATCTCCACTTTTACTTCAACAAGCACATATTCAAATTGGAGCAGCAGGAGTACGCCAAGGAGAAAATCGACTGGACCACCATCAATTATACCGTGAGTTGTGTTGAATGCATTATCGTTTTGCTATTAGAGTGTGCTTTCTAAACGCTCTTTTGTTCTGAGCTGTTGAAGCTATAGCTCTTTAATCGTCGCTGATAATTTGATATTGAAAAGTGGAATAATAACAACCTCATTGTCTAATTATGTTTTTCCAGGATAATTTGCCGATAATTCACCTGATTGCCAAGAAGCCGGTCGGTATCTTGCACCTGCTGGACGACGAGAGCAATTTCCCAAAGGCGACGGACCTTTCGTTCCTTGAAAAATGCCATTACAATCACGCGCTCAGCGAATTGTACTCGAGACCGCGGATGAACTCGGCCGAGTTTGCCATCAGACACTACGCCGGACAAGTCTGGTACAATGTAGATGGGTTCCTGGACAAGAACCGGGATACACTTAGACCCGACGTGGTCGAACTGCTGATCAGCAGTAAAATCAATGTAAGTACAAGTAAATAAGATGATTTTGACATGTCAAGAAAGCGTACATTATCAGCTTATTTTATGAACCTCTGTCGTTTTTATTTAGATGGTGAGCAAGATGTTCCAACACGTGAGGAATGCGCACGAAGCTAATAAGACCATTAACAAGCCCAATGGCAGATTCGTCACCATGAAACCAAGAACTCCTACAGTTTCCGCTCGATTCCACGATAGTTTACAACAGCTCTTGGAGTCTATGTCACAGTATGTTAACCCTAACAGAAAAAAACCTTGTATAATATACATGATGAATCGAACTTATCGAATATTATTCTAACAGGTGCAATCCCTGGTTCGTGCGCTGCATCAAGCCCAACTCGGAGAAAGCGCCGATGAAATTCGACATGCCCTGCGTCCTGGAGCAGCTTCGATACACCGGGATGCTCGAGACCATCCGCATCCGTAAGACTGGCTACCCAGTTCGTCTGCCCTTCGCTCACTTCGTGGATCGCTACCGATACCTAGTGCCCACCAGCCTACCACGAGGAGCTCCTAACAAGGAACTCTGCCGCATGATTCTCGAGAAGGCTGCACCTAAGAAGACTGAACCTCAATATCAACTGGGATTGACTAGGGTGTTCTTGAGGGAGTCTCTCGAAAGAACTCTGGAGTACAACAGAGCCTTGATTCTCGAACGAGCCGCTGTGACCGTCCAAAGGTACACCAGAGGATTTCTCGCGCGACGTCGCTTCCTTAATATATCGCGCAGCACCGTATTGTTGCAAGCGGTCTACCGAGGTTACCGCGAGCGCAAGAAGTTCCGCGCAATGAAACGGGGTGTTATTATGGCTCAGAAGCTCTACAGAGGCAAGAAGCAACGCGAAAAGTTCCGCGTATTGAAGGAGGAAATCGCAAAACGTGCGGAGATGGAAAGGGCCAGTAGGGAGAGAGCTAAAGCCAAGCAGCAACGAGAGGAACAAGAGAGGGCTTCCAGAGCTGTCGCTGGCGTCAACCATCTGGAGATCCCAGCGGAGCTTGCTTTTATTTACAGTAAATTAGATGGTAAAGATACAGCGTCTTCTATTTAAACAAGAGAAGGTTATTGTATATTTGATGAGATGAATTTGTACTTTTCAGACTGGCAACCAACCCACACAGAGAGAAATCTAATCAAAGTGGTCGGTAGCGTGGTGCCTCTGTCGATAAACTACTCTCTGCCGTCTGATATTGATCAATACCAGTTCTCCAAGTTCACCAACATCTACTTTAAGAGTCACATCTTCGGCATGAAACGCGAACCTATAAAGACGCCTTTCTTGGCGAAAGCTCGTGATCAGGATTACACGGATTCCTTGATGATTTTCAAGCTTATCCTCCGCTTCATGAACGAGAACAATCTCAGCGGCAAGAGAGAACAGGCGTTGGGTGACTACATTGTCAACAAGGGTATTGTTAACGAGAAACTGCGTGACGAGATACTCTGTCAGCTGGCTAATCAGACTTGGAAGAATGAGAACGACGCTAACAAGGAAAGGGGCTGGCTCTTGCTGTCGAATTGTCTGTCGGCTTTCCATCCCAGTCGCACGTTGTACAAGTACATTTTGAAGTGAGTTCGCGGCGTTCATTTATCAGGTGTATGCTAAATTAGTTGCAAATGATGAACATTAAATTTACTTTCTTTTTTGTTGAAGATATGTGTCAGACCACGCTTACGACGGTTACAAAGCCTTCTGCCAGCGAAAGCTTCTGCAAGGCGAAAGAGTCTTGTTAAAGACGGTAAATAGTAACAACCAAACGACTGTTCAACAAGTACCAAGAAACTATCCACCTTCGGTCCTTGAATGGCGAGCCAACAGAAACAGAGTGAATATGGCTCTGACGGTTGGCTTCTACGATGGTAAGCTCCGAGAAATAGAAAAAAAAAAACAATTTTTCCGAACACGTTCAAAATAAGATCGATAATTCTTTATCAACAGGTGAAACCACAACATGCGCCGTCGACTCTTGGACCACGTGTGAGGAGCTGGCAAACCTAGCGATTCAGAATCACGGCGTGGAGAACAGCGGTTGGACCATAACCCTGTGGAACCAGCTGGAGGGTAGCGACGCTATCGTTACCGAGACTAACGGCTTCGATTACGTCCTTGACCTTGTGTCAGAAATGGAACTGGCGCCCGCGTTCCCCGCTGCGAAGCACATGTTCCTCGAACAGCGGAAGAACAGCTTCCCGCCTATTAAAAAGAGAGAGGTGAGTCGCCACAGTACACATACGCACAGAAACGCGACAACGCGCAGCAAGCGCGTTTACCTATAGTTGACGACCTTTCTCGTGGGCGGCCGGGGACAGGTGTGGGTGGGGGGAGAAGAAAAGAAGAAAAAAAGTGGAGGATCGAGCGTCGTCGTCGTCGTAGTAGTCCACGTCGTACGGTGAAATGGGAAAACGGTAAGAGAAAGATAATACGAGCGTGGGAATCGTAGCGCGGCGGCAGTAGCGACGAGAGAGAGAGAGAGAGAGAGAGAGAGAGAGAAAGAGAGAGAGAGAGAGAGAGTCCCTCGTTGCTGCGGCAGAGGCTCTCGAGCGGCGCGAATATGAGTCGCCGTGATATAACGTGCGTGTGGTTGTTCGACGATTTGTTTTCTACTATTTTGAGACGCGCAAAGTTCGTCGGGATGACCGGTGAATAACATGAATCAGTGACGTACGATATCCTGGCGAAACTCATTTGTTTGTGTTGTGGTATGAATAGTTTGTGAAGTTTGTTCGGATACTTAGGAAGCTTTACAAAACGCAAGTGAAGGGTGCGCTTATAAGGAAATAGATTTTTAGCATCGCTATGTTTGATTTACGAGAGTGCGATTTGTAATTAGGTCACTAAGCACGTTTATGTTTATTTGCTCAAGTAGAAATTGTACAGGAACTTTAGTAGGCCCCACTAGTAAATCTCGTTTCACGGAAAAATCGACTCGATTTACATAACTGATTAGCATAATCGTGCCATTGACATTCTCCAAAATAAATACCAAAATTCTGGTACGATCATGAGCGAAAATAAAAAGCAAATTTCTTTGCACGTTAATGATTCCAGCATACAAATAAATAAAATTCCCAAAACCAATCAGCCATATAAAATATCCGCGCTCTTGCACTTGAGACCCACACACTCGGAGCGACCGCGAATCTTTTCACATGTGCACCCACTCTATAGTGCCAGCAGCGGCGAATTAATTATCAGGCTTGCGCTCACGGAAAGTCAAAGCACACCGCGCAACAATGGAAAGAAAGTATACCTTCCACCCACTCACACATGCGCTAAATCTCGAACGAATTTTCGCAGCACGCGCAGGTGATCCGCGAACTGGAGCAGGAGCAGCTGCTGCACCACCATCATCACCACCATCACCCCCAGCAAGAGACACCAGTATTAAAGACGTTCCAACCACTTGAGAGGAAGCTATCAGCAGTTCCAAAACCGGTGGTGGTGGCGACGCCACCACCGCCACTGCCGCCGATCCAGCTGCTGGACAAGCCTCTGGAGCCGGAGCTACAGTCGCCGAGGAGACCCGCGGTGCCACCGCCCCAGCCGCCGCTCTCCAAAGTACCGGTAAGCATCATTACTGTGCTAGTCGTACTACCGCGCTCTATGCTAGCTAGTGTACACTGCTCTCGTTATTCCGAGCGCCGCTCAGTACGGCTCGAGCGCGCCTTTCCAAAGCATCGCGCGCTCGTTCCAGCCGCTGTTTTTTCTTCTCTAGCGCGTGAGTTATTGTTTTCGGAATGTGCTTGTGAGAGATCAGTGAGTGACGGTGGTGTTTGAAAATAATTGCGGTGACGAACACGATCGAGTGACTGTCGGCCTTGTGGGTTATTTTTGTTTTTATTTAAAAAAAACAGATTTTAGCGAAGCGTCAAAGTCTGGTTTAAGGAACGACTGTAAAGACAGCCGCGCTTTTTATCTCGTGGTTTCCCGCGAATTCTCACAGGTTAAAAAATCTCGCAGATCTTTACGAGCCAAGAAAGTTGCCCGGCTGCATTATAATACAACTGAAACCTTTCTTGAAAGCACCGCGCGCACTTTTTCCGCTAGTCGCATTTACATTTGAAAACTTTTCAAGGCTAGCGACAACAAAAACAAAGCCGAAGTGTAATGGAATATTAATGCCCGGTTTCAAAACACACGAAAACTAATTAAAATTGCTTGTCTTGTAAATCACTTTTAATTATAACTAAAAAAAGTACGAGAAGTCTAGAAAGAAAAAAGAAAGTATATGACACAATCGGGAGAGAAAGAAAAAAGTGACTATTCCAAAGTGAGGCAAGGCGCCTGAGCGATGGATCGCTCTGACGAAAGACTGCTCCACCGGTGAAAATGCATTGCACGTCTATGTACTGCACGCATAGCTATAGAGACGCGTGTGCGAGGAAATGCAGCGGCATAGCTCTTAGGTCATATCAATCGGATCGCGCAAGTGAGTAACTGCAGCCTCGCGGAGCGCGGATCTTTGCGTTGCGAGAGCGCGGCATCGGTAGTGTTTAGCTGTTCCGGAGCTGATCCTTTTCGTGAGATTCGGCAGGTTCCGCGGGTCGCTGAACTCGCAACTTTGACGCTTCGCCGCTATTAGCTTCGTCTGAGTATTGGTGTACGTATGTGTAGTTTTTGCGAACAAAGGTTAACGGCGGGAACGATTAACGCGATGGGCTCGGCGTCGCGTCGGATGTGTATCGTATGTCGCAATTTTCGTTATTAGATATGCGTTGGTATGTTTGGTGACGAGTTTGAGAAATCTTTTAATCCTAGTAGTTTCTTTTTGTAGGCTGATATTTAGATAAGTTTGTTCAATAAGTAATTTTCATCAACTGTTTAATTAACTAATTCTCCTACCAAACAGATGCGCAAACAGTCTCATGAAGCCGTCCTCGAGTCAACCGCAGAAATGGGCCTGTCTCGAAAATCAGCCCTGAACGACCGCTACTTTGAAAAAGAGAAACAACGCAGTCGCAGTTTGGATAACTTGCTGGCATCCGAGGGCAACGAAGTCAGCAACGGCGTCAGTCCCTCAGCCGGCAGTAAACTTGCCGATCTCGGACTGTCTTCTTCTAAACTGAACGAGCGCTACCACAGTCTTGAACGCATTGGCGAGGTGCCATCCATCAGTAACTCCGAGTACATGGCCAGGTCTGAAGTCCAGGTCGTACCGGAAAGAAAGTACAGTAGAATCACTAGAAGTTCCGAGCCAAACATTCTGGAAGAAGAAGATCTGGTGATTGACTTTGAGTATCCGGATATCCAATCGGTTAGCCAAACCGGCAGGTCCGAGGACGATAAGAGTAGTTATATCAGATCGCAGAATAGGTTCATCAAGTCACATTATCCAGGTATGAATATTTGTTCGTGAGGACGATGAGGACATTTTATAAATTCTTACAGTGCATGATCTAATTACGGAATTCTGAAAATTTGTAGGTAAGCGAGCGCTGCCAGGAAGTCAATCAAGTCGAGCCTACATCGAGAAAAGCGAGTATGGCGGCGTGAAGTCGTCGGCGATGTCTGATACAAGTGAGGCTCCGTCCCTAGCATCCCACGTGCGCAGAATACGAGTCCCGAGTCAAGCCTCCGATGTCGACCAGTACGTCGACGAGCTGTTCAATCCGGTATTGGACGGAAATCTTGACGAACTATCAGACGCAAGAAGCTTAGCGGCCAGTATCAAGGGAATGCGAGACGCTCAAAATTCCCACAATTCTGAGGACTTTGTGAATTCTTTGATAAAAGATAGCCCAGTCACTAGTATTACGGCCGAGGAACTGTCCAAGAAGATTAAGGGCGGTGGTAACATGGACATCCCGAACCAAAACGGTGGTTTTAACTACAGTCCCATGATGTCGTCACCCATGATGATGCCAATCTTTGGACCTACGCAGCAAGTGCAAGCACCTCAAAGCCCGACCATCAATATGGGTCCAGGCTTTGTACCTGTGCCGATTTTCAACATGCAGGGCCCCAGTATACCCCAGTTTCCAAACTCACCACCCGCACAAAACAACGACATGGCAGCTTACCATCAAAACCTCCAGACAGCTTTCCTGCAGAGCGCTATGGCTCAGAATATTCAAATTCAGCAACAATTGCTGGCTCAGAACCAGGCATTGCAGCAACTCTTGGTGCAGAGTCCTAATCCCAATCAACTGGTTAGTGTGGCTATTATTAATCATGCTTCTTATGTAACTATTACAAAATTGAATATCAAAATAATTGTTTAATAACATCTTTCAAAGGCATCATTCCAAGAGGGTAGTGACATGTGGTCGCAGGACAAGCGCACCTCGACTCCCCAGCAGAACGCAAGCATAACAAACGCTCGTCAGGAAACCGTCACGGTCAAAGCTCAAGTGCACCGCTCGCAGAGTCCACCAAAGAAAGGTGCCGATCCATCGCGCAAATCCGCAGATTTTGGAGTCCGCAAGATCAGCGTCGAACGAAAGATAATCAGCGCGGCCGAGATCAAACGACCTGGTGCCAACAAGGCCAACGTTCAGAACAACTTCACGAACGTTCTGAGCGAGTTGAAGAATCGCAAGACTAGCGTGGAGGGTCCAGCCAGCATCATGAGCAACAAAGGGGTACCTCCACCACCTCCTATGCCACCACCACTGGAGTTGCACGACCCCTCGGAATCTAGACCGTTCATCGATCCTTACGGAAGAGCCAAAACTGTTCGGATTGGAAAGTGGAGGTAAGCTTTGTTTCAAAATTAAATTTGTAATATAGAAGAACTGATTTGAGAACCGATCGATCTCATTTCAGATGGCCACCACCAAGCGATTCGAACGAGGCACAAAACCAGGATAGCTTTATCGAGTTCAAGATGCGCCAACAACATCAAATGAGAAAGATCACACCTCAGTACCAGGAATATCAGCAGGGCGACAATGAACCGATGACCGAGGGCGGCGTCGAATGGGAGGAATTCGAAATCGAGAATATCGTCAACAACGAAGAGCGAACGGTGGTAGTGCACGCGGCAGCGACAGTCGTGCGTCACGAGAACGGATACAAAGAAGACGGCGACAAGAAGAAGAAGAAAAAGTCAGTGTTTGATTGCCATGCGATGCTTGAGGAGGTTGTAATGATACTATTCGCAAGCGCAGTGACTGTCAGGATATTATCGTTCGATAGAAGTTTATCTTCTTGAGAAAGTTTCGCAATTTGCTTGCTTGACAAGTTTTTTAAAAGATTTATCAGAGATTTCCAATAAAATTGAAATAGCATTACAACCTCCTTGACACAAACACCAACTTGTATCACTTTATTGGGCTTTACGAAAACGTTGCAGATCTGGCTTTGAAATTGGCGCTAATAGGCCATCACCAGGCAGCATCGGCAAGCTTAAGCTCAGTTCGGAGATGCGGCAGAGACTGGAAAAAGTGACGGCCAACCACAGCGTTAGATCGACCAAGACTACCGAGAAACCGGCTCTGATACGCGACGATGGCAAAGTTAAACGGCTCGAGGATAACAGAAAGCTTCTCCTTGAGCAGCAACTAGGTAAGACTTTATATTTATGTGCTGATTAAACTCAGGATGATCATGCAAATTTGCCTTATTGGTTTATTAAAGCAGAAAACAAAATTTAATTCAAAAACATTCTAGAAATTACACAAATACACTTCAGAGTTGCGCTCGCAGCAAACGACTACCTATAGTCTGTAGTCAAGTTATTAGGTCATTAACACTTTGGCTTCAACAAAAAGCACACTTACTATATTTAAAAACGAAAGCACCTTTCGCGTACATTGCTTACTGTACAACATGCCGCACCATAAACCCTCGGTGCCGCACCACGCATACTTATGAATGTACGAGCATATATGCTACACATATACACACTCATACGTCGTTTGAAAATCATTTCCTTTCACCGTCCGTTCATGCGCACAGGCGGAAGGTGGGACGATTACGCCTCGACGGCCGACGACACACAGAGCGTCACCTCGAAAGGCACCACCGACATGATGACACAGGCCCAAGTCGTCAAGACGCAGATCGAGAGAATGGAACGGCCGGTGCCGCCGCCGCCGCCCATATCGCCCCCGCAGCCCCCGAGCCCCCGCGGCGGAAGTGTCTTCACCAACAGGTAATGATGAGCCGCTTGCGCGAGCTGTGCTATACTGATGCAGCAGTCTATAGGCGACAAGCGTTTGTATTATACGCGTCGATTTATTCAGTTGATATTCAGCCGCAGCGAAAGTGTTGTTTGGCTCTCGGAGATGCTTTGACGGGATCGTCAAGTGTCTCGGAATTAGGCGCTGTGTCATTCGATATTGTACATGTATATGATGAAGCGTATCGAGACGGGGATTTTAACATTTTTGCGTTTCGCAATGGGACTTAAAGTATAGAAAAGTGATTGATCTTGTAGAAATTTATCATAGTGCATAAAAACCAAAATATTTCTGGATATTAATACATCTATCTGATTTCACAGTCAATCTGGAGTGGCTCAGCCACGTTCACCACCGGCTCCAGTGGAACCAAAGGGTCAGCGTGAGGTTTACCGCGCGTCTCCTGATTCCGACGCTTTCGACCAGTTCGTCAAGAGTCAGCGAGACATGTTTGGACAGAACCGCGACATGTACAGCTCGCAACAGCAACAGCACGAATCTAAGGCTTCTAAGGATTACTACGGCAAGGATATGACTGACCTGGGCGGTAGCACCACTACCAGAAATTCCGATTTCGACTCGCGTCGCGACATCGGCTCCGACATCTTTTCCGAGGCCAAATACGCAAGGGACGTGTTCGAAAGTTCTAACTCGAAGAGGGATCCGTTCGGAATGACCAGAGATGTGTCGCCGAAGTCAAGGGACAGCTTTGGTATGCCTTCGTCTAGGGATATTGGTGTGGTGCCCAATACCAGGGATTCCTTTGCTGTGGCCAGACAGAGCTTCAAGAAAATGGACGGGGATCCCGATCGTCGGTCCAGTGTCGCGTCCACGATGGTAAGCAAAATAAAATGACCTTTGTCGCTAATTTAAAAATTCTTGATCTAGAGTATAGGTATTTAACAAGCGAAATGAATAATTTCAGGGTACCCAGCGCACTGACAAAATGGAGCGAATTGAGATTGAGGAATGGCCCGAGTTCCTTAAGCCAGTTCTACCCCCTGCCGAAAAACCGGAGATCGAGAAAGTCCAAGAAGTCGTCGATACTAAGCTTTATCCGCAAACTTCCAACACCCACTTCACGTACAACCGTGTGACCTGGACGCTGCGCGTTAAGAAGGAAGTATTCGCTCCCAACGAGACTCTCACGACGCCACTGGCGCTGCATTTAGTCTTCTGCCAGGTGGCATACGACGTCCTTGCCACATCGAACATTAGAATCTCGAAAGAAGACCGACAAAACATGTTGAAGCTTTTGGACAACTACGGAGTAACGCTGGACAATTTGCAGAGCACTCAGCACAAAATCACGATCAAGAAGAACGTCGTGGACATGGCCAAGCAGTGGCCTCTTTACTTCGCCAGAATATTCCCTGTTTCGGTAAGTTTTACACGTCTGACATTCATTTTTTACCATCAGTTATTGTAAATTTCTGACTCGAATGCGTGGATTCAGATCGGACCCCAACAACCCGACGTCCAGCACGTCGCAGTATCTCATCACGGCCTAAGACTGATAAAACGAAGCAACAGCGGAGACCTAATCATACTAGAAACATTGCCGCTCGAGGAAATCGTGTCTGTCAACAGCTCTAGGCCGGGTGTCTGTACCATACAGGTAGCCTCCGGCGTCAGGCTGCCACTGCATACCAATCGGGCCACGCAGCTCGCGGACATGATCGCCAAGTACATCCGCATGGTGAGTACTGTGAACTCTTTGCTACGATCGACATGTTTGTATCGATATAATAATCGTTGAGCGGTACCGAATTTAAAAACCCCGAACGCCTAATGATTCATCCGAGAACTGTCACATACACCCAAAAAAACTAATCAACCGCATCAATGAACTGTTATTGAAAAACTAGAAGCCCCTGATATCCGATGCTGTAAGCGAACGACAAACGCAGGCTTGCCCAGCAAAGAGATTAGCATAGCTAATGGGTGCGGTCACGAGCCCGCTGCAGCTGTGGAGAACCTTATCTATTCCCTTCGACCAAATAAAATCGAGCGGCCGGCATTCCACGCGCGAGACTGCAGACTACGCTCACTTTATATTAACGAGCTCTCTGCGGCCGCTGCGCTGAATGAAAGTCGCCGACGCGTCATCCTCTAGTTATAATAATGCGGCCTGATCGGTTTCGCATTATCTCTCCGGGGAGCGCTCTCGGGAATATAATCGGGAGCTACCATCGCTGGAAATACAATTTAAATTTATAATGCCCGGGTTTTAGAATAGAGTTGTACCTGGCTATGGCGAGAACAAACTATGTCGTTTGTTTTGCTGCCGCACACACGGGACGCGTGGCAATTAATTTATGAAAGTTTGATCGATGAATTTATTGTTTTCCCTTATTCTCACAACGATGACACGCAGTAACATGCATAGAAGCGTGGAATAAATCATTAACTCACATATTTCCACGTCATCCTCGACAACAGGCCTATCACTTTCGCATAATCAGAGCCCGCTCGGCTCGAAAATCGCCGTAATCACTTGGTATCATCGCAATTAGCATATAAATACCCGCTGACTCGTGACTTCATTTGTCTCTTGTTCAGCATCATCCCGCGCTCGTATATAATTGAAAATCCGAGTCCAGGAATTTTCCTGATGCAGCTCTCCTCTACGACGTTGGACGGCGAGTGTATAAGGAAGAAGACTCGTATATTCTAAACAGGTTTCCTTCACGAGCGCAAAAAAAAAGCGTCGACCGTAAGATTACCGCTGATGCTGACGCTCGCGGTGCGAGCGATTAGGCCGGAGCGAGAGGGAGAAAAAAGGGAGGAAGAAAGGTAGGCAGCAGACTGCGGGCGAAAGAGACGAAAAAGAAAGGATGGGATGTCAATTATGAGATTCTTGCGGACGACAGAATGCGCGCGGCGTGGTGCTATTTTTGCATTTGAATGGCATTTTATCGGTCGTTGACGGCGGCGGCTTCGGTACCGAACTGATTTTCCGTAATTACGTTCCGTTTGTTTACGGTATTGACCGCGAGTGTATAGTCAGCGCGTTATTATATGAAAAGTAAGCTGCGGACTTCTAGGAATCGCTCACAGTGTGCTGGTATTAAAATAAGCAAAAATAATTCATCCCATCTCTCTCAGTCTCGAGTATTAATGAAACGCGGCGAGCGAAGGAAGAATACCCCGGAGGAGTGCGCTGGATATAGGTGCTGCAGCACATATGAGCAGCGACTGGAAAGGAAATTCACGCCAGGCGTTACCTTATCCCCGTTCATTACGTTACGCGCACCGCCCGCTCGGCCCGTCACGCTGCCGTGGGTCCATCGATCGGAGTCGATTGCACTTGTGCCGCCCCGATGCGTGTACGCGTATACGCATAGCGCGTCTGGACGATGCGCACCTATAGTGAACTAATATAGGTATGTGAATGGGAAGTGCTTTTTAGTCAAGGAGATGATATTGCTCTATCGATTTAGATATTCTAGATTTTGTTATAGGATCTGATTACTGTAGTCGTGACGAGCGCAATAGTAGACTGACGTAATGAAGTGTTTTCTGGATCTGGGGAATCACAAGACGTTATGTCGTCTCACCTATTTCCGTCGACGAGCGTATCTGATTTTGATACGCTTCTCACACGTGCGACCTGAGGCACGGAGAGAACCGTTTTATCGTTTAGCCAGTAAGTGCAATCCTAGCTAGACTGAAAAGTTTACGAAAGATTATGCAATCTTAAGATAGCATCGCTTAAACTGTCTAAACTTGAAAGATTATTTTGTCACACGCATACATTCGCATGCAACTGAAATCTCAATCTCAGCAAGACTTCCCGAGAGCCTTACGGTAAAAACGAGTGCCAAAGCGCAGGCAACGCATCCCTCCCACAATAACGAGATTCGGGCGTGTGCACGTGTGTACAGTCTCGGGAGATACTTCCAGGGCAAAGTCGCCTCCTCCTCGCGGCAACGGTCCGATAGCACTTGCCTCGCGCCCGCTTCCGGGCGCAGATAATGCGCGCGCCGAGGCACAATTAAATTCATTACCGGCGCGCGTACGGCAGCAGGTTAATTGGAGGGACGCGCGGCGAGCCGTTCACTCCTTTGGCTCCGGATTATTTTTTTCTCTTCGGCTAGTTTCCTCCATCTCTCTGCTTTCGGGAGTATGAATCGCGGGGGTGTCGATCGTATTATTCCATTGAAATTCGAACAGACATTTGCATACTTATCGAACGGCAATTACAGGCAAAACTTCCCACGGCGCTACGTTGCATTATCTTTCGCCGCAGTGTTTTGCAACACCGTGCGTGCGGAAACCTTTCTTACGGCGTTTAAAAAACTCTCACGCACACCGCGCGTTATAATCAAATTCAATACACGGCAATCTGACAAAGAAAAACGCTAATAAACCGCTACGCGCGTGTGTGGACGACAACCCTCCTATCTTGCGTAACGCACTTTTATCGTTTATACGATTTGGAAACGCACACGAGGTAAAAAACTACTCGGCACGCAACGACAGTGCGGAAGTTGAAATTTCATAAATTGATGAGAATAAGATGCCTTATTATAACGTAACTTCAGATATAGGATACTTCTCGGTCGCGAATACCACAGCTACACTCGCGTTCAATAACACAGTCGAGCGCAGCGGGCATCGACGCGGAGAGTGAAAAAAAGGAGATCGCGTGTGTGTACGTGGTCCGATAATAAAGATAACACGCCTATACAACACGAGTCGAGAAAGTTACGAGAGCCGACCTGGCCTTGATCGCGCGCCGAACGATAATTACGGCGTGCGCGCGCGAGCTCTGTATAATACCGCTACAGGATTTTATTTAATCGCTCGTATGACTGCCGGGAGAAATGTGGGGTTCGAGAGCGGATCGAGCTGGGAATATGGGTGAAATGATTTAGAATTTTATTTCGTCGTCTCGATGTGTACGTATACGCTCGAGATTTATCGCTCGATGTATTCTATAATGATCGTATGGGATTTTAGAGCAGCGTTTGAAAGGTATGAATTTCGCATTCTTCACGCGCAGCTCGGCCTCGCTGAGAAATTGAGCAATCAAATTTTTATCCATAAACATCGATCAATACAACGTGAAATATGAAGGTATGTTCTAGAAATCGCAACCGTTTTAGGAAACCAAATTGAACGGTATTTTTTAATTTCCGAGACAGCGCATATACTCACGCGACGTCGCATTATCGAGCGGACATTCGTGCAGCGAGGGAAATAAGAAGAGGGACATTTTATTGCCTCGAGAGGAACAGGTTTACAATTGTTTGGATTACATCGGGATTAGCCGCGTCGTCCGCGCGCACGTTAATAGTCGTTTTATTGCGCGTTTAATCAGAAGAAACAAGACGTTTCCTCGCCAGCAAGCACGCCTGAACCCAAGGTGAAATCTCGCGCGATAAAGTTTCTATTCCTGGCAGCGCTTCCTCAAATTATTATCTCTTTCCCGCCCATTGGGGCTCCTCCGCGTGTGCACACGTGCCGTAGGAACAAAACGAGCGCTCACGCACTCCATTAATCCCGAGATGATGACCACGATTACATCCTAGCCAGACGTCTTATCGACGATGCAGATCGATTCGTCGATGCAAAATCGAACTGTCAAGCGTGCGGAGATCTCGCATCCGACGCTTCGAGATCGTTGGAGCTACTTTGTATAGTGTTCGCGCTGTTAAAGCCTCGGTTTGTTAATGCGTAACGAGCGTAGGCTACCGAATTTTTCACCGGTTCGCACATTAAGATTCGAGCCTTTATGTCAGAGTTTTCCCATCGTGTGAATAAATCAGTAGATTATACAAGCTTCGTGCCTCGAAGGACTCAGTGTAGTATCGCTATTTTTCGATCTATTTTTTGACCGTGAGAAAAGCGCTTTCGCAAATCTCGCAATACTCCTTTCACGAAATGAATAAAAAAATCTCAAGTATGAGCTAACTTCATATTCCGCGTACGCAATCAAACAATTAAGCATAAAAAAATCACTCTGATCAACTCGAAAAAGCCAAAGAAACACCGACATCGGAAACAGCAGCGCACGGCGGGGAATAAGGAACTCGAGAGGCGCAACAAGTGCACACATACAGCCCCGACGTCCCAACATGCGAGAGCCGCGAGACCATAACGGAAAAGTCTCCTCCTCCGGTCGCGCGGCGTGCACCGATCGTATCGAGATCTCTGCTTTAAAAGCCGTGTCGAATCATACGGCAGGTCATGTGTGTGTGTTTGTGTATCCTACCATATACCCACACGTATCCACTTCTCGTGTACACACTGCCGCAGCGCATCAGGACTTTCGTTCCTTTTCATTCAAGCCCATACGCGTGTGTGTGTCTTTTCGTATAGCTCCTTTTTTTCTCGCTCCGGTGAAATGATCTTATTACGCGCTCGTTCTCGCTTTCTCGCTCGTACGCATTGTTTATTGTATGCGCGCGGCGCCGATCAATGTTGTTTTTTTTTCTCACTTGAGAGGTGAAATTACTCGCGCGATATCTGATGATTTGTACTTTACACGACAAGTGCGGCGGACTACTGATAGCATCGGGTTGAATTGACTCTCGCGCGCATGTGTCGGCGATTTTTCGGCGCGACACGACGAGTGATAAATTTCGTTGAAAATATAATTATAAAACAGTCGCGATGCTTTTGCTCGACTTAGTATGAGTGAAAGGATGCGACGATTAAAAAGTATATTCGAAAGCCTTTTTTAAATCTCGTTATGAAAGTGAGCCGATCAGAAGGGGTAATTAAACCAGTCTGTCCGCTGGGGCATCGGGAGTAAAACGTAATTATATAAAAATTAATTATAAGTCAAGCTTGTTTTCGATAGGTTCAATGAGCCTTCCTCCTTGACTTTAAAATCGGCAAATATTTGCGCGAAACTTGCATCATCCCGGCCTTAATGATCCGCGTACACGAAAAGAAACTATGCGCCTTAACGAAGCAGCTCTCGTTCAACCACCGCATCAGTATCAGCACACGAAAATCCGGCCACACGATTTTTCCACATTACCCCGCGCGCAGACGTAATCGCCGACGCCCATAAACCTCAACGACTTCCTACATACCTGCGCGCCTCATCACAAAAGCCCCTAATGAAAGCCCGCCTCGCTCGTGGAAAAAAATGGTCGCGCTCGATATGAGACGCGCGCGGCACACGCGATGTCGGAGAAAAAAAAAACAACATTTGCCGAAGTCTTCCGCCTCAGCTGCTGCTGGAAAATCCGTCGTCTCTTGAAGAGTTCAAACAACTCGTCTAATATACGCGCTCGAGTGTGAGTGTGTTCAGTTCACGAGAGCCGCATAAGGGGAGGGAGACCGGAAGCCGTTAGAATTGCTAATGACTCGCGCGAGCCGACAAGTGCCTATCTCCTTTTGGCCTGGCATCTGGCCCAAATTCACCTGCTGCTTCTCTCGACCCTCTTTCTCCTCGTTCTCGTGTGTCTTCAGGAAAAGAAATTGTTATAACGAGCTACTCTGCACAGGCTCGTTTCAAAACATTTTTCCGAACGTCGCGTACGTATAGCTGTAGCGGACTGGCTTCGATTGATCTGTGTTGCAAAACTGGAACGAAATGATAATTGCGCGCGGTGGACTGATGCCCTTTTTTGCCCGAGCCGAGGAGAAATTTTGTGTGTATGTGTGTGCGTGTGTGCGCGCGCGCGCGTGTGTATATATATATATATATATATATATACACACACACACACACACACACACACACACACACACATCGATCGTCTCACCGTTTTTGGGAAACAACTGCGCGCTGCAGCGGATGCCGTTTCTGGGTTGACGCCGCGGGGTTACATCGGTGTCAATGAGATACTCGACGGCGTCGACGAGAGGCCAGATGGATTTCATCCAGCCGCGTTTTAAAACGAGAAACGTTACGTACACGATAATTCATTTATAATTACGAGTATGTATCTGTACGGTTATGTAAACCTGAATCGATAAGAAAGCAATATATAGCCCGCGCGTTGGAAAACCTAAAATTAGATCTTTTGTATTGCATTCTTGCGTATACGGCCGGCGCTTTCAATATTGACAGGTTCTACCCGAGTCCCTCGAATGCTAACGATTGATTGAACATTCAGCTCGCGCGCAACACCTTCTCACGCATATTGTACAGATGGAATGAAGGAACGTTGACGGACAGCTGAGAATTTCTCCCCGCAGGTTTCTCCAGATATCGAAATTTCTCTGATGATAAGCTGCGATAACAAAATTAGCAGCGTAAATCGCGTGGGGTTTCGTGTACAATTCAAGTCGCGTAAACATTTTTAATTAACGATACAAGTTGCGGCTGTGTGTCACGTTCGGATTGATAGATTCGATTTAAGAAAAAAAACACTCCAATCGCTGTCCGATGATCGATAATGCTAACTGACACTAATACAGCCTCTATTAACGGCTTTCTCCCGCGAGAAAGAAGAATATCTATGCGCGGCTCAAAGCTCCCGTCAATTTTTCAGGCTTAACCTTTC
The DNA here is from genome assembly GCF_009193385.2 of Nasonia vitripennis. Classification (NCBI taxonomy): domain Eukaryota; kingdom Metazoa; phylum Arthropoda; class Insecta; order Hymenoptera; family Pteromalidae; genus Nasonia; species Nasonia vitripennis. The sequence continues at coordinate 10,327,728 of NC_045761.1, read as the reverse complement.
GACTCGCGCGACACACGCCGAAAAGTCCCCCCTTCACACAGCGCGCGGAGACTGAACCAGACTTTTTCTTTTCCCGCTTCGGCGCGACTAAAGAAAGTAACTTCTCTCGCGGCCGGTCTTCCCGCTGCTACATGGATACGCAGAACGCAACTGTACAGCAGAAATCGAAATAGGCGATGCTGGACATTCCGCGGACAAGCGCGCGCGCCGCGAAAAAAACGGCTGCGCGCGAGCCGGGTTTGTGTAACTGCGCTACTACTCTCTCGTCGGAGCGAGAGTTTTCCCGGTATAAATATATATTTGCAGTCTGTACCGATCGATCGGTCGGTCTCGTCGTGTATAGCTTTGCACTTGTTGCGATCGGCTACCAGCTTTTTGCCCGAAGGGGTGTGCGCTGAAAAAGTCGACGAGGTTTTAACCGCGAGGTGAGAGAGGCGTGGATTTTCTGGTTTTTCCTCGAAGTGGTGATTATTCGTTTTTTTCACTCGATGTACCGTTTGCTGGAAAAAATACAGTCAGAAGATTCGCCCTTTTCCAATGAGACATTCCAGCAGTTCTTGCGGCGCAATGCCCCTTTCTCGAATTTCCCCGAGCAATGTAAAAACTTTTACTCCTCGCGTCCACTCCTCCCGCTTTCTACTGCCATATCGCCTCATAAAAAGTCTCAACCCGCTCTCCGAAAAAAAGCGCGCGCAAGCATCGATCGTTACCGTACAGCGCTGCTATATACACTGACGAGTCGAACCGGTGTCAGCAGCTCTCCTAACGTCCCAGAGCCGAGCCATATACGGTCTCTCTTTCTCTCTAACTGGCGGCTCTTTTCGTCAAACAACAACAACGCAGTGGCCAGCCGGGAAAAAACAGCCGAGAGAAAAGCCTGAAACGCCGCAAGAAAGTTTAATAAACTCAGCTCGCCCGCGCTCGCACCTATGGTAATGGCATTTCTTCCTGCTGGCACGTGTGCAGCGACGAGTGAGAGACTCCGCGCTGCGGTGTTTGCGGGAGAGGCTTTACGGCGCGAAAATTTTCCGAGGCTAATACATGTATATGAGAAAGAGAGAGAGAGAGAGAGAGAGAGAGAGAGAGAGAGAGAGAGAGAGAGAGGAGGATTTTAGCGGGATTGAGTTTGTGCTTGATTGTGTGTTTTTCGATGTTTGCGGCGAGGCTCAATGGCCGCATTGAGCGCGAACATTTTTTCCATAGAGAGCTTTCTTTCGTTAAAAAGTCGCTTGACCGGCCGGAAGAAATAAATTCAGACTTGGCACTACACGGAAAGCATTAAAGCTTACGTAACATCGCTGATGTTCGAATCGTAAACCAACCACCCAATAATTATGCGTTATTATTTATACATTTGAAAAACTATTTTAATTTCACTCGCGGTATCAAGGAAGAAAAATATCCAACGGCGCGATAACATTATTAGATGTACGATCGCTTCGTATGCTTCGTGCGTATACACAAGCGAGATGGTTTCGCCCGATACGGAATAATTTCTTGAATTAATTACGAGTCAAACTAAATAAACTCGGTGATTATGCATAAACGCTGCGGGTTCGAACCGATAAATTCAAAAGCTCTCAGCGTGCACGCAGAATTCCCGGAAAAATGAAAAAGACATCCGCAGACGCGAGCTGCGTGCGTCTTCGGTAGAAACTAGTTTCAATAATTTTAAAATCGGACGCGCGCGTCGAAACTCGATATAGAAATCTTTAACGGAGACGAAAAAAGAAACAGACGCAGCTCTTGCCGATAAAATATCTGCGTTATTTTTCAGCATCATTTCTTCAAATGAGAGCAATTGAAGCGCAACTCGCGCTAATGAAACGGATTATACCGCGAGCTAAGAGGATGTTTTGAAACGCTCTCGTCTCGTCGTAGCGTTGCACAAAAATAGCGTTGAAATAGTTAGCAACTTTCTATTCGCGGGTGAAAAAATAATACGTTGCTCAATTTTTAACCGCGCCGAATTAAATAAGCAAACAAAACGGGCAGCTTTTGTCCAAAGTATTCATTATATCTTTCAATAGAGGAATGTTTGTCGTTGTTCGTGTAAAAATGTTTGATTTACAAGCCCAGTCTCTGCTTGGCCAGTGTCACTGCGTATACGCGAAGGTGCAGAGCAAGTCGCGAATAACAATGGACTCGCGAGTTATTCCTGCTAACTGCTCTGAATTCGTAACTTGTATTACACACGAAGAGAACGTGTAGAGCAGAGTTGTAAAAGTTAATATGACGCTAACGAACCCGAGGTATTTCCAGATACAAAAAGCTTCGGTATATTATACCTGCACAAAAAATAAATTCACCCTGAAAGCCTCTAATAGCCGTTGCCAATATCGTATCTGCGCACGGCACACTCGTCTCGCGCTAACGAAGTCTAAACCGAAGCCCCGCTGGTCGCATCCTCGAAGCCGCACTCGTCGATCTATGTCTCTTTCGTAATTTTTACGCTGCACCTACGCCTCCTTGAATTCCTCGCCAGCCGTAGGGATGCGCACCTGCACGAGCGCTCGCCAGAGGCGGAAGTGGCCGATTAAAGGTGGCTCCGCACACGCGCTACAGCCCAGCTCCTTTATTGATTCTCCGTCCTTGTTTTCTTTCTTCTTCTTCGTCGTTCTTTTTCTTTTACGCCACTGCTTTTCGGCCCTTTCTTTCTCGTACTCTGCCGCACCAGCCCCCCCCCCCCCCCGATAATGCGACGTGTTTACGAAACGGTTTCTTTGTGTCATTACGTGTGCGTTTTTTTCTCTTTCGCTCGTTGTTTTTTTCTTTTCTTTTCGCTCTTTCATTATTATTTTTCGTGAGGGGTGCGAGTGTGCTTCGGTTACAAATTGCCCGGGTGTGACACGCGGTATTTTTTTCGAGCGGAGAGGGTTATTGGCGAGGGGGTAGAATTTTGCTTCCTCGAATGACAGGTGTATTATTTTGTGCAGATAATTGTACAGAAATTAATTTTTGAATTCGACCTCCCGTGAGCGTTGCGCGCGCAGAAGTTCGACGTAATATATAAATCGACCCCAAGCCGGCAAACGATTATCTCGGAATTTTACAACTCGAGCGTGGCACTTTCATCGTGTGCTCATGTCCTCCGCTTCCCAAAATTTCGAATCTCGTGCGTTTCTCATCGTCCCAGCAGCAGCTCAGATGTGTACTCACGCGCATACCTTTTCCGGGCTCACTGCGGCGCAGCGTCTCCTCTCTACGTGTATATATATATATATATATATATATATACACACACACACACACACACACACCTGTCTCAAGAATCGCGTTAATAACCTGCATATCCCGTGGGTCGCCGTCATTACCGCGGCAGAGGCGCATCTCTCTCGCCGGTGCGCGCAGGTATCCGAGGATGCAGTAAGGTGGGAAAAAAGAAACTGGAAAATCTCCCATGGCTCTTTGTTGCAACCGGAGTCCTGGTGGGCCGCGAGACTCGTATATGACTTGACGAAAGTGAGTATGTGTGTGGAGATTAAAGGAAAGGCGCCGCTGCCGCCGCAGCAGCAGCCGAATATTTCGGAGAACGAGGTGCAGCTCTTCTCGGATAATCGGATGGGTTTGGTAATAAAACGGTGAAGGTCTCCGAAGGTTTGACCGAATGCTGTTCTCTCGTAGATGTACGGATCGATGCGAGCGAGTAAAAGTAAAAGTACACCTACGGATGCGTAGATTTCTCTTCCGAGAGAAAAAAAGTCAGCGGAAGATAATGTAAGTGAAAGACGACCGGCTAATTGATTAGTGTCAATTAGGTGTACCGGTCGCAGGGATCGACGCCGCAGAAAGAGCCGGACGAGCTTGTTGACAGATATGTTAGGCGTGTTTAATAAACAAGTCTTATAATGGCCGCTTCATCCGATAGCTTGTCACACAATTCTCCTTGATGTACCGAGAATACTTTTTTCGAAAAGTTTCATAAGGAGAAAACCTCCTACAATACTACGATGTACACACAACGTTCGCAGTCACCGAACGCGAACGAAAAATAACAAAAACTTCCTCCAAAGGGACGCGCACAAGTCTCACCTCCGCATATCCGCGACCTCGAGAGTATCCCCCCGCAAAACCGAGAACAAAACCATGAGGAGAGGGAACGAACGACGCAGTAACCATAACGCCTGTAAAAAAAACTCGAGCACGGACCCCCTATATAAACCGCGCACGCACCACACCACTACTCAGCCAGGCAGATAAAAAAAAACAACAACGTCGACGGACAGCCAATGTGCGAGTATAGCCGCGTGCTATCCAGCTCACCTCCGCCGGAAACGCAGATAGATTTCGCGCACCGATGCAGGCAAGTCGACGGCGGCGGCGCAAAAAGAAGAAGCACGAGAGAGGTGACGAGCGGTATAGCTCTATACGCGCGCGCGCACGTATATGTACGATTGTTTCCGGTCAGTCTTCCGGCTGATTTCTATTTCATTGTCGCGCGAGCGAGTTTTCGTCGTCCAGTCCGTGCGCACAAGGAGTCGCCGGTTTTTCTTTTCGAGAGCGAGAGATTGCGCGCAGGCTACCTTCCGATTTTCTGGTTTGTTATGCGACGTCGGCGGGATTTTGTCGAGCCTGTGCGCGCTCGCGGTGAGTTTATAATTGCGCTACTGGAATGGAGCGCTATTGCGCGCGAGCTAGTTGCCGGAAAATGTATGGGTGCATTACGGCGTGGAGGTATACATACACGTCAGGAGTTTTTTCGAATCTGGTCAGCGCTGCGTATTATGTGATGCAATTGTTTATTATCGTTTTTATCGTTTTAAATTGGAGTTCTTGTACGTGCAGCAGGGTATGGTGTATGGGTTTTTGAAAAAATTATAACCAAACGAGCCATTGAGAAGGAGGCATGACTCGGCGATGGCTTGCTATGGGTTATGCCTGTCGACTATAAAAGGGTCGGTGCGCTCCTGACGGCACCCCCGTGTGATTCACATTCGCAATTAGATCGATCACCTCTCGGAGATTGTAGCTGAGCCGTTTCAATACGTAATTCGAGAGTTAATAGCCGAAGGAAATGGCCTTTTTTATTTTAATGAAAATTCATCAGCCGCGGGACATATTATATCGCTAATTAAAGCATCATCTTTTCTCTAGATTACTCAAATTTCTCAACAACGGCGGAGGAAAAGTATCTTAATAACAAAGCCAATGTGGCAATAGCGAGCGCGACGGGAAAGAGATCCAAGCCGCGCAAAGCAGCAGTATATTAAAACGTCGTTAATTATTGCGCATTTCCCGCATCGATCACGCTCCACGATCCTTCGCAACTGTGTCCGAGAGCATAACATACTACCACCATATAATAGAAAAGCAATGCGCGTGTCTTCATCCTTCCCCGTCTCCGCGCACGACCCAAAATTACTGGAGCATTCAGTGAAAATCAGGCCGATAAAAAAAAGTACACACACGCTTCTCTCGTCGAGACACACTTGATTTTCCACACGAAACCCTCGCTAATTGCAGTCCTCTGGCCAGTAGCAGTGAGGTCACGATTTCCCCGCACATGCACGTATACGCATTTTCTCTGTTCCGGAAAAATAAAGGACTCGAGGAGAGAAAGAGCCGCATTAGGAGCTCGCCTAGGCAATTTATAATGTCGATCGAACGGGCGCGCGCGATAAATCGACGGCGGCAGCTGTGTTGCCCAAGCGCTGCATATAATCGCCGACTCTCGGGAATCCGGTCACGCGTCTCCGGCTTGTTTCTCGCGCGAGCGCGAGCAATTACGCACGTGAGTCTCGCGTGAATTGTTTCGCGGTGCGTTGTTTGCTTATTTGTACAGGTATACGCAGACGCGGTGCGCCGTGCGCGGGAATTTCTGACTGGGCGCTTTTGAGGGGTGTGTGTGTGTCGAGTGAATTAGTTGTAACGAGGTTTGTGCCGTTACAACTTTATCGCGTAACTCCTATAAATTGAATATTAGTTCCGAGCAATGATTCTGTTGATGCAAACTCTCAGATCCTCCGAACGCCCATATTATAAGCAAAGACGCTAATGAAGATCCCGGCCGTTCATCGTTGATACAGTTACGTCCAATTAATTTTGATTAATAATAAAACGATTTTTCCCCTACTCCGCGTAAGTGCACACACCGCGTTACAGTTTCTGGAATCCAACGCGTTTAACGGTCTAATTGATTCAACTAAATCGCTGTGCAGCGCTCGCGCTATCATTATTATAAAACAGCCGCTCGATTTTCCCCCCAATAATTTCTCGGTATCCCGATCGGTAACACTCCACTGGCACATTTTCGTTTCGGCGTTCCGATTACGCGGACTGCACACGTGGGCCGGCGTTTGTTTGTTATATGATTTACGCGCACAGGTATCCGATATCCGTATCCGCACCTTTCCCGCTTATGCACTGTAAACATGTACCAGTTAGTCCACCCACGACTTTGAATTCCAAGGGAATCGTAGAGAGAAACAAACCGAATCATCCAACCTACTCCATTACCTCCCTTTCTCTCAGAATTCAATCGGCTCTTCTCTACCCAAGCCGCGCATCCTCCGACTACCGTCCCTTTTCCCATCCAGAAATAGAAGGGACTCTACAGATCGGCCACACACACAGACGTAGAGATATCGCGTCCGTGAAATGCAAATTCCACAAGTAGCAGCAGTAGCGCGACCCAGATTAAGTGCATATACGCTCCTACATCGCACACGTTCTCCAGCTCGGCTCGACGCAAGTCGTGAGTCTGCGCGCGCGAGCGGCTCCCTCTCGCCGTACAGTAAGTGTATACACTCAACGGCGCGCAATCTATAGGGGGAAGGAACGCGACTGCTGCTGCAGCGCAGCGCGAGCGCGTTTTCAGTTGCCCGAGCGTCGCCGACGCGCGCGCCTGTCGACTGCTCTTTCTGCCTATCTGTCTCTCTTTCTCCTGGCTGCGGTTTTCTCGATTCCGCCCTGTGAGATCGAGGTTTTCGTTGTATGGCTTGAGTGTGCAAAGGATATACGCGCGAGTAGTGCTGGATTTTTTATTCTTTACACGTGAGTGCGGCCTTTGTTTTATGGTCGACGGGGGGATTTGTTTTTGAGTTTTGACTTACGTTGTATTTTAATTGAATCTTATAGGTTGGTTTGTGTGAATTTGTTACGTGTCGATCTTCTCTCTGTGGAAATTCATCGTTGCTTTGGAAACCGTTTGTTACGTATATTGTTGAAGGATCACCAGTGTCATAGCATTTCCTTTTTACTCAACGCAGTTATTAGCATCCGAAGAAAGATGCGTTATTTTCATGAGATGCAAATGACAGCCCGAACATGTGTGTAAATATTTATAGACGTGCGCGATGGCATTTCAAAACGTAAATACGAAACACGAGACGATCGTAAATTTGGTCCAGCCGCGTGCGTCGATTGTATTCGGAGACAGTTTCTCCATTGTCAGACTTAATGAATAATCACCTCACCGAACTGTTGTTTAACGATTTCTGAATTTTTTTCCGCTAACGAGTGTCAGTGTAATTATAAAATTGCGCGCGTATCTCACATTACACGTCGATGAAAATTCGCCGGACCATGTTCGAAGTTTCGCAAGTCACGGGGCCGTCAGAAGCGATTATCTCTCGGGATTTTCTTCGCTAATCCAAAAGAAACGCAACAAGTGTCCTTTTGCGATCCAAAAGCCACGGCAGCGAGTCTCACTCGCGTCGTTGCGACAGACTGTACATTAGCGGCGATATCTATCTCTCCGGCGCAGCCGTACGTCAAAATTGTCACCCCGCGTCACTCTCTCTCACTCTTTCTCCCGGCCAACGAGTGTACATAATATAAATGTATTACGCGCCCGCGTGCCAGCGGGATTTTCGTCGATTTAAATGTCGTAAGAGTGAAAGGCTCGCGCGCTTGGTCTCCCGTGTATAAAAAAGCTCGGTAAATACCTCGTGGCAACGGTCTGCACAATTATGTTTTCCTCAAAAATACTTCATTTCTCGCTCTCTCACACAGCGGAGCAAGCCTATAACGACTCGCATATTCGGCTCTCCACGCGCCGCTCGTTTTGTGAAAATAGCCCGCGCGCAGGTAATGGATTCTCGCTGGCTCCTCGAAACGAGAATAATAAGGAATTTTCTCGAATCCGCGGCGCAGTTGTCGAAATGAAACGCTCAATTATACATCGGAGAACTTTCGAACTCGAAGAACGCAAAAACGCATCCTCGCTCGCATAGTTATAAATTTAATACGCGGAAATCCGCGAAAAATTTACAAGGGCCATTTATTACTCGCGAGAGAGATAGAGATTCGAGGCGTGAACGCGCAATTCATTGATAAAGCAAACAGCGCAAAAACATTAGCATCTCTCGCGCACACGTACACGTACACACATCCCTTGCACTTACGGCAGCGGGTATCGCGCATAAACACACACAGAAAGGAATGGAATGTATAGTGGTCGCTCTCCGCGGGGCTCTCTCATGTCGCTAGTCGCGCAGCTCGAGTTCCGCATCCTTCGTAAGGCCGCTGCCGCCGATGATTTCTATTCCAGAGAGACCACTCGCGCAACAATCTCTGCACCGCGCGCTCTTGATCTGACTTGCATTTGCGCAATGTGGCGTTCGGCTACATTGCGTGTCTCCCGGGTATTTGCTATTTGCGCCTCTCTCGCGCACGGCGGAGATATTATACATGGGAGAGAGAAAGAGTTACGAGATACATAATACGAGAGCGCGACCGCCGTTACCTTAGTTATATTATCGCACGTGACACAGGGGACCAGCGTGTACGTGCGCATATGACGCAAGGTTTTGACGTATACAACGGAGATGAGGGAACCATCTTGACTCCCCCGCGTGGATGCATTGTATAAATATCGCCGATGCGCTCGCGTTTTATGCAGTGTTTGCAAACAAAGTCCCTCTATACGCGCGCGAAAGTGTGCGGGAGAGAGCCTCTCGGGCTCAGAGAGGATAGATAGGATCTCGCTCGTACGTAATCGTATGCACGTTATTTAATATCGAAAGTTAGAGCCGCAGGAACTCTATAAGTGCGCTATATATATATATATATGTGTGTGTGTGTGTGTGTGCGTGTGCGCCGATGCAGGAGGGAGACGATGCGCGAGAGGCCTACAGGGCCCCCTTCTCGTGATTTATGTTATTAACAAGAGAGCTCGTGTGCGCTGCGAGATCTCTTCTATTTTTGCACCCGCGCGTGTTCAAACTTGAAAATTTTCTTCGATTTAAACACCGAGAGAGAAACTCGCTGCTGTTTGCAGTCTTTTCGGAATTTACGACGCCGGGCGTCGATATAAAAGTGCGCTGTGCACGCATATGCCTATACTCGCGCATGCGTTATTCATCGCGTGATGCGTTCGCGCGAATGCGAAAGAGACGTCCTTTCTTCTTTGGCGAATCCTCCATCGGACAAAACGAACGAAAACATCGGAGTCGACTTCTTTAAAAAAAAGCGCATTCAGCGCCATTGTTATCCCCGCGTCAAAAGAATCTCTGCACGAAGACCTATTTTCAACCGAGGGGCTGAAAGAACCGCATGAATCATCAAGCGACACAGCGTTTTGTCCCGCGAACTTTCGAATCGATCGATGAAAGACCTCCTTGTGTGCGTATATCTTGATTTATTGGGTCACGAAAACACGATGTGCCTATATAATTGAAACGTGCAATAATAGAACGGCTGCTGCGGGTTTACGTAATCTCGCGTCTGCTCCTTTTGATCCGGGCAGCCACGGATCGCTGCAGGTCTCTCCTCTCCGCTGTTCTCGCACGCCTCGCCAATCACTTTAATAATGTGGCAAAAACAAACTCCTCGCGTTATGCAAGCGGAGAAGATCTGCTGCTGCTGCTTCTTCTTAGCCTCGGGTTTTCGTGCAGGGAAAAACGATTTTCGATCGGTTGGTATTTCGAGCTCGAAGGAGAATTGGTTTTTTCTTAAAGAGGATTGCAGATGCGTGCGCGTGAATTGATTATCTTCTGTTGTAATTAGAAGATTGACGCGCCAAGATAATATTAATTACTCCGCCGCGTTATGTAAAGCGAATATTCATAAACCTTGCTTTGTCTTGCCGAACGAAGGAAGATCGTAATGTAATCGATGATTTTTCCGGGATTTCTCGCTTCGAAGATCTTTACGGTTGTTATTCGACGGCGGTATTTAAATTCTCGGATTGAGCAATGCGCGTCTTTTTTCGAAAAGCCGTCGAGGGATCGCAGAATTATAAGTACGGGGTTTCTCGCACTGGAAACTGAATAAGTGCTCAACTGCGAAATCTTGTAAGAGTCACTCGAGTTAATGTCCAGGCGTAATTCGGTTATGTAAGCCTCTAAATCTTGACTCGCGAAATTAATATGTCAGGCTGTTATATGCCCGTGCGGAAAAGGTGTATTGCTATTATTCACTCGTTTCTTTTTTTTTATTAACGGTTCTTCATCGCGCTCTTATGTAAAACACAATGGTAATCGCAACAAGTCGGCCAACTTGTACTTAGCATCGGCGAACGTATAATGGTACACGATTCTTCGAGTTGCAAAGAGTCCCGAGCTCGTAAACAAAAGATCGATGGGTGAATTTCGAGAAAAACGAACAAATGACAACATATCGAACAATACAACCGCTGCGAGTATAACCCAAATACCTCTCCCCGCAGACGTTTCCACAAACGAAACAATTCAGTGTTTTCTCGTGTAAAAATCCCTTTTCTTCTCGGCCTATACAAGCCCGCATATTTCACCATCGCCGGGCGGCAAATTAGATTTTCAAATTCCCTGATATTTTTCTCGTCTTTATTAGGCCAGCAGTGTGTACAAACACGTGTAGAGCCCAACACGCACGCATGCGCACAAAAGACACACGAGATAGAAGGCGTGAGTGGTTTTTCGCTCATACCGGTACGAAATAATCATAATGAAAGGTGCTGCTTCATTGTCCTGACGAGGTCGGATCTCACGAGTTTTCTCACGGTAGTGTATAGAGCGACGAGAGCGAGAGAAGATGCTCGAACTTGCTCTCCTCTCTCTCCCTCTCCTTCGCGCGAGTTTCCTCCTTCCGCCTATCTATATCTCGGTCGCGCGCGCGGTGTGTATAAAGTCAACGGCAAATTAGAGAGCCGACCGAAAATCAAGCAGAACCGCGTGTGCATCGAAACTTCCACTTTCGTCTTTCTGCTTTTTCTTTATTGTTCGGCGACGTTCACGTGGAAAACCGTGCGGATGCGTGGATCGGTGAAGGGGATTCGGTAATTAGTCCGGAGTACGAGCGTGAATAATCAGCCGGCTGATGGACGCGAGTGATAATGCGTGTGCCGTTAGATACGAAAAGATCGCGAGGATTGTAAATTAGTGGAACGGGTTTAATTTGCTGGACAATTTAGCCTCCGCGATTTTCGGCAGCGATAATATTCAAATTCCATGTTTTGGTGAGTTTTGTACAAACCAAAGGGTTCCGATTGTTTACACTCGTATTCAAATTTATGCGTATTTTAATTTCGTGTACATCACGGGCCGTGAGAATGTTTTTTCTCCGGGAGTAATTCAGCAATCATCAATCGTAGAGAATTTGATATTGAACGATTGTTGAAGAAGCTTACGTATACAAGCAAAAAACAAACGAGTGCGCGTCTGCAAAGCCGATTAGCAAAAAACCAGAGGAAAGAAGAACCGGTGACCAGCCTCGGAACGAAATATGCATCTGACCTCTTTTCCTCCTATAATCCAGCCACCTCTCATATACTCGCCTCGAGTCTTCGACTTCTATGCTTATCTAGGACACAGTCGATTTCTGCCTCGCAACAGCTCTTCGCTAACAAAAACCTCGTAATCGCGCGACTCTCTCAAATGACTCGATGAAACGTGAACTCGACCTTCGACCAGTGGATCTCGACGACGACGACGATGATGACGAGAATGATTAGGCGACCCTAGCTACGGTCGTCTCGTCGCGGAAGTGGAATGTAATTTCCTCTCTATATCTGCGTCTCCTAAAGGCTCGTGTTGTTGTTGTTGGTGGAGCTGCGCTTGTTTTCTAAAGCAAAAATCATTTCCACAGAGAGAAAGATGCGATGAATATTATTGGAGAAAGTTTCGTGCTGTGTCTCGACCGGTTCATATTATGATATACTTGAACGCGCTTCACGTGCATGATGTTCCTGTGACTGGTAAATTCTCTCGCGTGCGCGGGAACAAGACATCAGGACGCGTATAACAATCAAAATGCACGCTGACTCGGAAAACCACTCGTTCAATTATTTCCGTTCCTCTCCCTTTCTTTTTTTTCAAGAAAATCACAGACACACGTACAATTACAAATGATCAGAGAGCACCGTCTCAATTTTCTAGTTAGATGCGAAACGAGGCCAGTGCGTGACACAGCATATAAACAATCTCCCCGACGATTTTCTCGATCTTCGAGTAATTGAGATTCCTCGTGTCATTAGAAGCGAAGGTACACTGTGGTCCAGCGTCGTGAAAGTGCCGCGCGGCGCGTGTGAAGCTCCCGATGTCGTGCCTGCCCTAAACACCGGAATCAGAAAGAGAAGGGAAACGAATCTCGCAACCTCAGTCCCGATCATCCAAGATGATGATGGAGCGCGAGGTAGCGGACTCCGAGGGCGTCTTCTCGCGGCGGCTCTCGGGTAACTGGGCCGAGCTACCCCAGACGCTGCGCAAGAAGCAGAAGCACCGCCCGGAGATCCTCAGCCAGTTCACCGACATGTCCGAGTCCGAGTGCGAGTATCGGCGCGTCGAGAGCAGTGCCAGTAGTCATTATCAGCAGAACAACAACAACAACCAGCCGGTGAACAAGAGGGTCGTTAAGCGCTCCGAGTTCCTCAGGCGACTGGAGAACAGAAACCTGTTGCACTTGCAGCATCAACCGCCCTCACCGATACAATACCAATCGCAGACTCAGATACAGCAACAGCAGCAGTTTAACAGACGCTCGATGCCGGACTACAGGTTGAGGTACGAGGCCCAGGACATCCAGCGCCGGAGCCTCGTGAACCTCGACAACGGCAACTCGACGACGCACTTCAGCGAGAAATATAACGCGAAGTTACACCTATCCGACGACGAGCGGAAGACCAATTCCCCGGACAGCCTACTGGTCAGGTCCTCGGAGTCAGAATCCAGCATCAGCGACGAGTACGGACACACCGATGACTCCGGCGCCGTCCTCGAGAAGGCTTCGTCCTTCGACAACAAGAAGCGCAGCAGCGGCAGCAGCTCCAACGGCAAACGATTCGAGACCGAGATCCAGCAGCAGCCACAACCGCAACAGTCCATCCCGCTGAGACACCGCTTCGCCAAGTTCTTCACCAAGTCCGGTGACGAGCACAAGAGCTCGAACGGAAAGTCCAGCGAGTCCAATAAGTTGGACGTCAACAAGAACAACGTGCCGACAAAGAAGGAGAGCCTGGTGCACAGGTTCGAGTACGAGAACATCCCGAGGATCGACATCGCCAAGCTCGAGCAGCGCAGCACTAGCTCCTGCGGACTCTGGAACAAGTCCAGCAACGGCGACAACAACAAAAGGAACGTGTCCTCGCCCCAGCCCACGATCGAGCAGCTGCGAGCGGAGGAGGGCTGCCTGCTGAGGAACCGACGAAACTCGGCCAGCAGTTCGATGTTCGGCGGCGAGCAGCAGAGGAGCGCCGAGGAGATGAGGCTCGAAGTTCTAATCAAAGACTACTACACGGGCGACGAGGCCAGGAGCGTCGCCGCCGAGAGGAAGCTCTCCAAGATGGAAACAATACGCGAGGAGAAGGACGGCAGCAAGCTCAGCGTGCGGGAAATACTCAAGAGGTTCGAGGAGCTCAGGTCGCAGAACGACTCGCAGCTGATGGACGAGAGATCGAGCGATCGCACCCTCACGACCATCCAGGAGACTCTGAAGAAGCTCGACGAGAAGGTCAAGAGCTATCAGGTCTGCTTATACCGCCGATCAGTTTATACACCTTTATAGCGTGTTCACTCGGAATTAGCTTCGTATATCGGGGGGCGTAGAAAGCGCAGTCTGGATGAGCTTTTTTCGGATATAAAGCGGCGGAATTAGCGCTACTACTCACTACTAACTTCTCACTACTACCTATAACTACCTGATTTTCAATCGAACCGTAATCGCAGAAAATTCCACCCATTACGCCTGCATCGATCACCGCGTACGGCAATTCCGGCCTCCTCTATTCATCATGGTACGAATTTTTGCCCTCGGAATAAATGCTCCTCCATAAAACAATTTCCTGCCAAATTATTTCGCTGTCCCCCTCCTATATTCAACGACATTTTTCTTGATCGTCGTCGTCGACGACGTATCGAAAAAGACCTCAGGACTTTCGCCGATTAATCTCGAGAGCCCAGAGGCAGAGCGCCGCTCGCGCTACTCACCTTTCACTGCAGAATGTGAAATTCAGAACGGAAGCGACTGTTTTGCGGGTCGTCGTTAATGTCTGGCTTTATACGCGAGAGTTTGAGTCCACGTTTTCCCCCATCTTTCTTTCGCGCGTCGTTGTATATATAATACTCTCCTTCGTTTTTCTCCTGAGAAACAGACGCGCTAGCCGAGTCGCGGCATTACACTCGGGGAGGACATACGAAGCGCGGCGATGAATAATTTACGCGGATCGGCTTATTTATGCGATCGGGCACACCGGTCGAGCGGGAAAAGTGTTTTCGCGGAGAATAGCGGCGACGCTGAGCGATCGGCGTCATCCATTTTCAACAGGATGATGATAAATAATTAGGGTCTCTCTTCGCGAATTCGTTTTTTTTTTATACGCGCAGTAAAAACAGGGTCGTTAAATAGGAGATTCTTATCCGAGAACTCATCAGCTATACTCTCGGATTTATGCGTAACGGGACGGAATTTCGTCCCCTCATTTTTTTCGCGAGAAACGCTCGATTTTTGCAATTGAAAGAGGCACACTGTATCGAACTGGCTTAGAAAGAGAGATCGTGATTATTTTCACTTTGCTGAAAAGGGACCCGAGCCGGTATAACCGGACGACCCATCGGCGCTGGCACCTCTCTCGAAAAGTAAAGCAGCTTTTCCTTAATAAACAGCTGCCGCGTACGCCTATATCAACCGGTAATGAGCGTGTATATGACAAACCAGACGCCTCTCGCAACGTGATTATATAAATTACGCTGGTTTCTTTTCGAAAAAAATTTCTGCGACATGAGTTCTGGTTAAATTTCGATTTTTATCTCCTCCGAGGCGGCACTTACCGAATATCGTATGATTTTTACGATACGCGACGAGAGGAATATCAAAGAACTCGCGTATTACATCCGCGACTAAAAATACAGCTTTCATCATGCAGGTCGCACGCTAATTCCGTTTTCAAACATGATAATTAAACGCGACGTGCTCGTAATATTGAGTCACCACTCACCGTACATACACGCGGGCAATTTGAATGTGTGTATGCACATCTAGTTAAGCACAATATGCAACGATTCCTCCGCAGCGCGCGGGTAGTCCTTATTGCATCGGAGGATCAGCCGTGCCTCCGATAGCTCGTCGCTCAAGATTACACGGTACTTCCAATATAATTTGTCTCGCAGCGTCGTGCACCTCGCGCGGTGCTTTAACAAACGAGATATCCGCTCGATGATCCGTGTAGCTTCGTGCTGTTATTATTTCACGGCCATAACGCGCGTGAATTCGAATAAATCGACGCGTGAGCGTGTGCGATAATGCTGTATACCTGCGAATTTGTTTTCCGTCTGCAATTTGCATGTATCAGGGCTGGGTCGAATTAAGTAACTTTTTGTCAAAAATGGGATAATTGCTGTGAGAGAACCGATCCGAGTTACAGGGAAAAATTAAGTTTTTTGTTCCGTTACCACGAACTCAATCACCCGAGCAGAGCTAATCGAGCGATCAGCCGACTCAGCGCCACCCTTTAGCATGCAGATGATCCACGGGAGCACCAGGAAGCGACTAACGACGGATTTCCACAATTACGCGAGAGCAACGTAACAGGAGTTCTCTCTCTCTCTCTCTCTCTCTCTCTCTCTCTCTCTCTATTTCTCTCTCTCTCTCTCTCTCGCTCTCTTTCCCGGCTCACACGCGCCGCTGCCGAGAGAGAGAGAGAGAGAGAGAGAGAGATCAACGACCTCGGGATTGAGTTTCGTTTTGTTCCTTATTAACGCGCCCGTTACGCCGACTCGCGTTCTCACTCGTAATTTTTTCTCGCGTATACACACACACACACACACACACACAATCGCACATATCCTATACGCGCCGCTACCGCGCCCAACGAGGGAACGTGGAATCGCGCGCTTTTCATCAGGTTCAGGGTCGTGTGCGCCGCGCGCGTTTGGGATTATCGTTTACGTATATTCTGTGTATATTTACGCGCAAGAAAGTGTGTAACAGGATATCTATCGCGACTCTTTTATCGCGCGGATTCGAAATCCAAAAACTCCGTGACACTTCGTCATATCTCGCGTGCTTTCACGAGCGCGCAAAAATCGAAAAGCGATAACGCATGTGTACACGCGTGTTTAATGTCGAAACGAGAAACTCCGTATAAGCTACTTTCTAGGCTCGCGCGCATCCGAGTTTCTAATAAAGAATTTCATCGGCGCCGTTGATGATAATGTATAATAATCAGCCTCTTTCTCTCTGCCGTATAAACGAAAAAAGACGACACCGCCATAAAAATTACCGCATCCTGCTGCGCCGCCGCGCCCAAGATGATGCACTTGCCGCGTTATAAGTACACTTGTCGCGACAAAAAGCGGCGAGCGCTGGACAAAGCCCCTGATCCGCGCTAACAGACTTATAACTGTAAAGTCAGCCGCATGTGTATGCGCGCGAGCCGCTGCTGCATCGGCGATGTTCATATCGCGGATTATCTGGGTCAGGGTCGACGACGTCTCTCTCCTTCTCTTGAGCCGTTGCCGGAGTTCATCTCAGTGGGATAGCCTCCTGCTGCTGATGCTGCTGGGGATGTATATTATACACATGCACATGTCGCGGTATCTAGGACAGCGCGAAATTGCTTTACCGATAGACCGGCTTTTCACGCGTGCACCTCCGCGTCTATAGCTCGCACTGCAGAAGCGGAACTGCTAGGATAATTTCGCCAGGGAAAATTGCGGTGCCCGTGCGAGTTTGGCACTGCTGCAGTAGCGGCGTTTATTATTGAGATTCTACTGGACGAGTATCCGCTCGTAATGACCGGCTTTCTTTTATTTTCGGCCTGGGAGCACGGCTCTCTGCGTGCAAAAAGATCGGCATCCACTCTCGTGGATTTGAGGAAAGTGGCAGTAAAGACGTTTTTCCGCCGATACAGCCCGCGTATTATACACGCGTCGGTAGGTAGAGCGATTTTTTTTGTTCGAGCTTAGGAAAATACGCCGTTTTCAGCGATGGACGATATGATTACGGAGTGCTGAGAGCGCGCGTACACGAACTCTCCTTTTATGCGAGCAAAAAATCGCGAGTTATAATTATAGAATCTATACGGAGAATGTGAAAGCTACCTGTCACCGCGTGCGGCGAAACAATATCCCGTAAAAACGGCTATTTTCGCGAAACAGTCATTGCGTCAGGGGATAAGAGGTATTTCGTGCCGTTACACGTGTGTGTGCTCGAATTTACTTTAATTTCGGAGAGCAATTACGTACTCCTTCTCAAACACACATCAAAAGATTGTCACCGACACTCGAGCTCCGTAAACCTTACAAAAATATCTCATCACCTCGAGTTAAAAAGTAATTCGAAAAAACTCTTTAACACGCACTTATCTCAAATTGTCGAGGCAAAAACGAAACCTTCGCGAAAAAGGTCTTTAAACGGAATTAAATCCTCGGCGCGGAGCAATCTCGGTCTTCCCCGCAAACAATCATTGATTTGCACAACGACACTATAACGACGGCAATCCACTTCCCATTACAAATAATCCCTCGAGCCGAGCTCCTCCTCGGCGAAGTAGGCGCAAAATGCGAGAAAGCGCTCGAAGCGCGTTCTCGCACCGATCGGGAGATGCAGGATTATTCCGGATCGCGGAATTGCCGGGCATTTCTTCGGCTGCGATCCTCGAGGCGGCGAAAATCGAGACACACGGAGAGAGAGTACCGGTACACGTTCTCCAATGGAACGTGTTTTTTGCGCGGCGTGCGTTTATTCATCTCTCTCCGAGAGAGACCTGTGCGTGCGCGTGTATCGATGGGAGTGTGGGTTTTCCTTGCGTCGGATTGACCCGAGATGTATACAAGAAATTCGTTTTATCATTTCGCTGAACTTGGCATCGAATTACATAGCATTTTACTTAAGGTGAAAAAACGCTCGCGCGCACCTTTGCACTCGCGGCACGAACGTTTGCGAAAAGAGAAGAGAGTCGCTTATCAGGGGAGAAGGAAGAATCAATAGGGCAGTTCGATAAGAGGCGCTTTAAATCGGCACTTATGGGAGGCTCGATCGAGGTCGCGTGCATTCGATTAGGATCAAATTAATTTTATTCTTTCTTCGTCGGGCAAAGTACGCGTCGGTGTTTAATTGTCTTGTTAAGTCGTCGTAAAGTTCCGAGATAAGAAGATTTACGTAGTTGCCGTACGCGCAGCATCTTGCTTCTGCACCCGACGGCTGATGAAATAACAATTTGTCAGATTTTCACTTGGCGTTTAGCTGGAAATTTTTTAAGAGAAACGGACAAATACAGAAATATTAATTTTATCAAAAGAAAGTTGAGCCGTCCAGAAGCTCGCAAAGTTTATTGAGAAAGTTCGCGTTTGCCTGCGGAAGAAATACCCATTTAATGAGATACTGTGTCACAGACGCACACGTCTGCAACGCGAGCAGCGAAGACGAGTCAGCGATAAGAGTCCACCGAGCCGTACTACGATGCATAGCGTCCGAATGCATCGTAGACGTTAGCTCAATGGTTAGAGCACAGGCCTCTGGCTCTCGGGTCCGCGAGTTCTCAGTCCCGTCGTCTACTTTTTCGCTTTCGACTCTGTCTCCTCTCCGTTTGTAACAACTGCAGATAAATAAAGCGTAAATAATTTTATGAAATGTCCGTTTAATCCGTGTACCCAAGGGCTATAGACGCGCTGCAGATATCACTCGATGAAAAAAAAGTGCTGATAACTTACAGCTACGTACAGCTAATGATAATTCGTCCAGTCATAACGATTATACCCTGCGATTATCACGATTAACATTTGCAAGCCGAGAGTATAATAACACCTGTAAATAGCTTAACGCAAGGGAAAACCGAGCCGTTTTACGAGACGTCTGCGACGATGTGACCAATGGTAATTACGCCCAGAGAGAGCAGATGCGCCACGCGGACATATGGCCGGTCATGATTGCAGAATCTCTGTCTTTGTCAAAAAGCGCATGCAGGAAGGACTATAGGTACCTGCTCGCGCGTAAAACCGTTGTGTCTGATTGCCGCACATCTCACTCTATATATAAAGCAATCACCATTAGCCCCCGTTTGTATCGCAAAAATCCGTTGTGCGCCATGATATACAATCGAATCCGCAACGCGGCTATGACGTAAAACTGCTACCGTAAACCCGATTAATTTTTCTCCCCGCGCCATATGGCTGGAAGACAGTTTTTCCGAAGAAAAGCTCGCCAAAGGTCCCGTTAACGTTCCTGTTTTACCCTCGGAGACGACAAAATTTAAACCAAAATCAATTTTATAAAATTACAGATCGAGCACAAGCCGGCGCACAAGAACAACCACCACCACCAGGAGAACCACGTCTCCCAAATCAGCAAGAGCATAGTCTCGCAGGCGAATCACTCGGCACCGCTGTCCAGTCACGGTCACCAGTATGGCAGTCCCGTACCACCCTCGACGAGTCCTCAGCATCACCCCGAGTACATGCAAAATGGACTGTCCAACGGACGCAACGGCCACGGGCCACAGATCAACGGCGGCATGCACTACCAGAAAAACGGCAAGATGTCCGGAAGCTCGCATCAGCTGCACCAGCAGCATTCGAACCAGGAGTGGCGTCAACAGGAGGACGCCGCGCCGAGGAACGAAGACGGACTCTACGACGGGGCTGCTGACGGCACGCGGACGGTCGTCAACGACGGAAAGCACTCGCTGCTCCAGTATGCCATGCTCAACTTCAGGCAGAGCACCGACAAGTGAGTTTTCTCGTTTGATATGCCGAATTTATTTATTTGCTCTGCGCGCTAAATTGCAATGAGTAAATATAAGCATTTCACGGGTCAATAAAGTTAACGGCCGAGTTCGTTTAAAGACTTTTTTAATTAAGCCGGCGTTACGGCCCGTCATAAATGTTGAGAAATCGCTCCGGAAGCTAACGGGTGGCAATAATATTATTCAACGACGTTTCGTCGATATCAGTCGTTCACCATGCATTTCAACGCCTCCAATATTTCCATCGAAATGCCGCGTCGATAACAGCAATTGCCGATATGTCACAAGAACGTTCCCTGTAATAATTATGTACGCGCGATGTTTCCAATAAGGGAGAATTAGTCTGCGTGACGCGGAAAACTATAACATCAATTCCAGCGTACACTACATATTTATCAAGCGGAGTAATTACGCTGCGCTCTTCGCTCGCTACCCAAACCAGGAAAAGAAAGCCGCCGACGATATTGTACCCCACCAGCTCACATCATCGTACGAGCAAGTCCAACAGCCGAGTGTACATAGCCTAGCCGAACTTTCGATCTTCTTTTTTATTCTCGTACGCGAATCTTCCGTACGCGAAAGCCGCGAGTTTGAGAAATCTACGAATCTCCTCGAAATTTCTAGAAAAAAAGAGGTTGACACGTATATCCCTTCGGTCAAGAGCGAGAAAACGCGGAACAACGGCCGTAAGTACTTACGTGTGCCCGTCCGAGAGAGTAATTAACGTCCTTGCGCAAGAAGTCGCTCCTTAGCTGGTACCCGAGAAAGCATAACGCGCTCGCACGGAAGATATCATTAAAAGTCTATCCTCTGCTCTCGAGAGCTACGTGAGCCCGGCTATCTTCGGATACGCGCTTCTCATTGCTGCGCCGCCCGTACCTCGAGTTACACGCGTTTAGTGCTTTCTCGTACGTCGACTCGTCGTCTACTTCCTAGTCTCCGCGTGGCAGTCGTCTGTTTGCATTCGAGATCTGTTATTTGTCAAAGTTGGAGCCGCGCGCGCACGAGCTCGATGATTGCACGCGGCGGCGCATGTGAAAAAGAGGAAGAGCTCGGTTGCACGGCGCTGTTCCTGCGCGAGCGATTTAACGGTGCACGCGCGTACTTGGACTCTGACTTTTGCGGGAAGAGTGCGCGATAAGGGGCTACATCAACGACCAACTTTCAGATTCGAGATGCTGAAGACGGCCGACGGCTCGATCAGCGGCTCGCTCAAGGTGATTGAGTCCCTGAAAGGCAAGAAGAAGGGCAAGAAGGGCAAGAGCCAGGACGGCGCCGAGTGGACGTGGAAGGAGCAGGTCGACCTGGTCAAGTACTCGCCGGTCCCGATCGAGCAGAGCCTGCTGCGTCTGGACAACGAGCTCAGTGCACTGGCGGTCGAGTGCTTCCTCTGCCTGATGCGCTACATGGGCGATCAGCCGTTGCCGCCCGACATGAGCGAGGTCAAATGCGTCTACACGATCCTAATGGTGAGTAGGGAGCAAAAAGTTGCGAGATCGGGAACTACTGCTATGTCCCGCGCGCGCGAGAGAGCTTCTTTTTCTCGCCTTTGGCCAGTATCAGACCGATCGGCCATCCGCCGCGGCTATAAGCTGTATGTATGTTACACAACCGCGAACTCGAGGAAGGGAAAAAAATTAATTCGCCTGTTGGGTTACAGCACTGCCATAAATTCGAGCTCCTGCGCGACGAGGTTTACTGCCAACTGATGAAGCAGACGACGAACAACAAGAGCCCGAACCCGGACAGCTGCCAGCGGGGCTGGCGGCTCTTCAGCATCGTCGCGGCCTACTTCACCTGCAGCGACGGCCTCAAGCCCTACCTCAGCAAGTATCTCGAGACCGCGGCGTACGACAAGCGGCGAGCCTACCACGGTACCGCCACCGTCTGTCTACAGAACCTCAGGAAGACCGTCAAGTACGGGGGACGCAAGAACGTGCCCAGCGTCGAGGAGATCATGGCTATCAGTGCCGGTAGAAACGCCAAGAGGCAGATCTACAGGCTGCCTGGGGGCACCGAGCGGGTCATCAACACCAAGTGCACCACGGTCGTACAGGTATGTCATATGTTTATATGTTTATATAATATAGAAATAAATTTATTGTAAGTGGTAAGTGAGGGCACTAACTTGTCCACTGATGAGCAAAGATTGCTGGCGAAGCTGACGGCAAGCTGCGTAGATCGACGATAGATGATGTTGTCCAGATTACTAACACAAAACACTGAAACATAATTAAATTTCATTAAAATTCGCTACTGACGCTAATCGCGACATAAAATTCTTTTGTAATTATGATTGCTCGATGGTGATTCGACCGCAATCTCCGTCCGCACAATGCGGCCTACGGTTTCGTTGACGTATGATACTTTTCTTACGTGCGCACGGGATTCTCGCTCTGGGCGTAGAAAGTCGGGTCGGATATGTTTTTATATTTACTCTCCACGAGCTGACGGCTCTCTTTGTATTCGCGAGTACGTGACAGAATAAAATGCGCATTGTTGTATAGTATTATAATCTCCGCGGAGGTTTCTAATTTCACGTGACGTTAATCGGGTAAAATAATTGCTTCTGAGTTTTGCGATGAAAATCAGGGGTATAAAGCTAATATTAAAGCTAATTGTTTACTTTTCCAGGACGTCATCGAGGAAATGTGCAATATCATATCCGTGAGGAATCCCCACGAGATGGACGAGTTCTCATTGTACTGCATAGTCGACGGAGACGCCTTTACCATGCCTCTGGCGAGGGACGAATACGTGCTCGACGTTACCACCGAGCTGCACAAGAACCATCAGCTGTTCTACCTTATCTTTTGCAGGTAAAATATCAACTAACTCGATTGAACCCGTTGATTCTAATTTACCCCGGTATATATTCTAAGTTAAAATAATTTTCGAAAAATTGTAGGTCTGTTTGGTACTACCCGCTGCGCCTGGACGCGCCACTCTACGTCGAGGTAGTTTTCAACCAAATCGCGCCCGATTACCTCGAAGGCTTGCTCCTGGTGTTACCCGGGGAACATTTACCCCAGGAAGTCATTGTACGTACATTATTTCTAAAAATATTCACTTTCTACCTCGAGGAGTACAAAATTAACAAATTTTTGCAGTACGACATGGCGCAGATCGCAGCCCTGCTCCATAGAGCGGCAGACTTGAAAAACGAGAGGGAGGAACCGACGACGAAACGAATCAAGTACCTCCTGCCAAAACCGGCTCTAAGTTTGAGAGAACCCAGACCGCAACAATGGGCCAACATGGTACAGCAGGCTTGGTCCAACGTGCAACACAGCAGCATCGCGAGCTGCAAAGCCCAAGTGCTCGGTAAGAGAAATTCGCTTCTCATCGTTCTGAGAGATCTTTTAGATCGCAATCGACTAACGAAATGATTTCGCTTTCACAGAAATACTTTCGAAATGGCCACTGTTCGGCTCGAGCTTCTTCGCTGTTAAGAGAGTACCAGAGGGTAAAGAGAAGGGTGGAGACCACATTCTAGCTTTAAATCGACACGGTGTCCACTTTATCGACCTCATAACACACGTACGTACATAACTTGTGATCTACAGTCTTGACTCGCGATACTCCCCATAAAACCGACGCTAATCGAATTCCTAATCAACGATTACAGGAAACACTGTACCATTACCCTTACTCCGAGGTAATATCGACGCGCAAGGTCAAGTCCGAGGAGGGCACCCTATACCTGGACATGAAGTGCGGCAACCTGATGCAGCAGCGTATCACGAGGCTGCAAACCGAGCAGGCTCACGAGATATCGCGTCTGATACGCCAGTACATCACGATGGAACAGAGGTCGACCAACAATCAGGGCGTGCCGCCGATTGGCTTCACCATGCGATAGATCGACGTCCTTCGCGCGATCTATAGGAATGCAAGGACGACGTTGTTTGTTGTTTGAAAACAGAAGAAAATGCTCAAATCAATCGAATTTTATCGGTTTATCATAATATTACACGCACACACACACACACACACACTCAATGTAAATACGCGTAGTAACGATTAGTTAACGAAGCAAAGGTCTTTTTCAATTTTTCTTTTTGTATTTTGTAATTAGCTAAGAGCTATACTCTGAAGGGCGAATCAGCGGGTTGGGCGTGAGAGACTGTAGCGCTGATTCGCCGCGGATGGCGAAAGACTTTTTTGTATTTTGTTGTCGCGTATGTGTCTTCCAAGGATGGCGAGAATTAGAGAGAGAGCTAAGAATGATGATGCGAGGAAGATTATATAGGATTTTTTTATAATGGAAATTATACATATGAGATGGATTTATATAATATTGTGGCTTCGCGTGGATTTTCGCGCGAATTCGAGCGGTATTGTTTTCTTTTTCAAAATAGAAGTTGATACGTACGAGACTTTATTATTTATAAATATATATATTAACATATATAAAGTGCAACGGAAAATGATTGTACACTATTGTTTCATTTTATTATGGTACAATTTACATGGAAACATGAGAGAAGTTACACTAATCATATCGATTTAATTGTCTTATTAATGAACAAAACTAACCGTTTTGCGATTGTTATTTCTGATTATTAACACTGTATTACATGCGCATATAAGTGTAGTGATGCGAGGAGGAGGCGGCGAATCGACGTTGAAAGTTTGTATTAAAAAAATTGATATTTTAAAATGTTGCTGTTTTCATTATGTCGAACCTTCTTTATTCTTAACGTATGTGCCTAAATAACGCAGCGTCATTCAACGACAGAATACATTCTTTCTGGTTGAATGGGTTAAGTAAAACACAACAATACACGTTAATTCTAAGATATTTAAAAAGAACTATACATATTTTTATCCAGAAATTGATTGACATTGGTTGATAAAAAATATACAGTCTATAGTTTCTTTTGTTGCAACATTCAGTACTTATTCACTCATATGCAGATAACGAAGAATACAATATTACTGTATTTTATACATACTATATTTTACACAACTTTTATGCATAAAAATATTTTTTTTGTGATGCAATCACAGAACAACCAAACAATAATAATACAAAAATAAAAACAAGTATCAAAGACTAACTTTTTGGAACTTAAAATTTACGCACTCACTTTGAGCATAATTTTAGTTACTTAAAATGAAGAAATGTTTCTTCAGCATGTGCAGAACAAGATTTTTCGAGGTCATAAGCCAACCGACTTTCATTCTAAGCATGAGAGGTATATAACAGTAGACGTTAAGCCATTATATAAAAGAGTAAGAGTTATAAAAAGTAGAGCAAGTATACATAACTATTCTTTGTCTCGCACAACAGTAATTCAGAAATATGCGATCGAAGAATTTTAATATGAATACACAACATTGTTAATTAAGTCAAAATTGTACACAGTTATACAAAAAATATAAGTAAATAACGTGGACGTTGCTTTGATGCTGATCGGAATAATATAGAAATACCGCAAATTTTGAAAATACATTAATATTAGATAATTAGATTTGGCAGTCCGTGAATTCTATAAATAAACGTTCATAGAATCGTACACATAGTTCACTTGAATCCAAGTTCAAGCATGTGCTTAAATATTTGGTTTGAAATAATTTCTCTAGATAATTATGAAATCTGAAATGAACCAGTTCATCACAGCCCAATCCCAGATTCCAAAATTATCGTCTCATTAAGTCGTGGCGTAAAATGCAAGATTCGTTCAAGGAGTTTTAGGCTTGAGGTTCTGCGGCCAGTTGCTGGACATGTGTCTGACATATCCGGGATCGTTGGGAGTGACCGGAGCTCCAACCATTATCGTCGCCGTACTGGTCTTCCTATCAGCGCCGGTAGTTTGCGTAGCCGCGCTCGTTGTAGTTGTAGTCATCGTCGACGTTCTCAGCGCGTCGAAAGACTCCTCCAACATCTCGATCTCGTCCCGTGTGCCTCGATGCTGCCGGCGCTGCTGTCCTGGGTGATCCTCGTCCATCTCCTGAGGCCGATAGCCGCGCGAACGACGCGGATCGGAGAAGGACACGTCGCGCTGCCTCTTTAAGATTCCTGGGGAAGAGCCGCGCATTCGCGTCGGAACGTTGTCATACTGACTTGAATCGGAATACCTGCAAGCAATCTTTGCCCCTGCATGTCGGCGATGTACGGGCCGGAAAAAATCGGGTAGAAGGTACTGACACTCTATGCTCATGATGTTGATTGTTTCTGACGGAAAGTGACGTCGTCGTGCTATATAGATGAGAACGATTCTGTTCGGTTCTTTGCACCGATTTCTCTTGCAGAATCAGTTTACTCATGTATAAATTGAACGTGAGATAAGAGAAAAAAAATTGGTGTGCGAAGAAGTTGAAGGAAAGTTAAAGCGTTTGTAATGCTCGTAATGAGCATGAGATTTGCAAAATGCATCAAGGTAACTCTGTACGTGAATCAATAATACAAAAGTAATCGATCTTGATATTATAATGATAAATCAAATGACGTCGTTACAAACATAGATGGATATTCTCATACTGGCAGTAAAACTCTCAATTGTTATTTACATTTGTATTTTACACAAATTGTTACAGTTTACAGAAAATAACTTTTAAACAACTCTGTTCATTTATATACTGCACACAAAAATAATTAATCGCAAACAATTCCTTCAACAACATTTCCTGGAGACTTGCACATCCAAAATATCACTATGTCTATTGTAGCAAAAATAAGAAACACGTGCGTGTCACTAAGAGTGCTTCTACCAGACTTTTTGCATCAAAGCGTGAGCGAAAGCGTTTTTACCCCAAGGCCACTAAAGAACGAATTCGTTAACAAAAACCAAACCACCTGAAGGTCCACCCTAAACTTGCCTGTAATTATCGTATCCCCGCTCGTCATCGCGATCGACTCGCATAATCTTGACGCCAGGATTCATGACCTTGGCGAAAACCGGCGTGTCTCCATTCGTCGGGAAAGGCGGAGCGTCGTCCACTTCGTCAACCGGCCTCTGGTACACGTCGTCGTTTCGATAGTAGCCGTTTATTTTCCTCGGCATATCGTCGCGATCTCTCTGAAATGCGTCAAGGTAAACAATGTCAGTTACGTGCGATTCTAATACCTTAATTAGGATAATAGTAATCATGCTAGTTATTATATAATCATGTATACTTAAAAGACGTAGGTTATATTTTCCTGAAAGTTAGCATGAAGATGAGTCAAGAAAATTCATTGTAAAACTGGAATACTGTATATTACTTACCATCGGTTTCCCTCGCGCACCCCTTCCGTTCTCGATATTCTGCGCGTACTCGCGCATCTGTCGTTCAGCTCTCTCGAGCCTGTGCTCCCTGTCGTCGCGATCATCATCCTCGACTACCGAGTCGTTCATGCTGTTGCGCTTCTCCGTCATCTCGGGCGTCGGCGATCGCCAGGTCGACACTTTCTTGTTGGGCTCCTTCTCGTTTATCGTCATCGTTGTCGTCGTCACGTATTGCTTGGCTGCGAACAAAAAACGAGCCCGCGATATGTGCAACTCGGCGCTTCGCTCCTCCTTCGCTCTTTGATTTTGTTAATAATGCGTGGCTGCGTTTGTTATCATAATATAGGCAGGTATACAACACTTAGATGAATGGCTTGCACATTTCAATGAGTATATTCTTCGTCTTCGTAAAAGTGAAACTCTCCAAGTGGTATGAATCGATAAGTGTGAAAACAAGTTGACTCAAGAAATGAATCAGTTGACTACTTTTTTTGAAACTCCGTTATAAGTACATAAGATTCCGTAATAAATGCACTTTTTGTATTTCTCAGTATACGGATTTTAAAGACAGACTATCGCGCTTCTTTTTTCGAAATGCATTAGTCATATGTTAACGTATACTATTGTCTCATTACTTCACGCGAAACGCGTTTAATCTTTGACTCACTTTTAATAATTTTCTGCTTTACGAAGCGAGTTAATTTGAATTGGAACGACGTTTGCACTGAGCTATTGAGTGTGCTTTTAACGTTGCAATATTCATTAGTGAATGAAAAATTGATCACGTATCAACTACTGAAGATCAGATAAAATAATAAAGCAACACATTTTTCGACAGTTTAAGCTAGTGCACAAGCTTTGCGTGTCTTGAACGTTTTACAAGTACACTCTGTGCAGAAAATCGCGTGGCTACATAGGCTTGCCACAGACGCGAAACAAACATACATTTTTGGAACATATTACGTGCAAAGCTATTTTTAAATCTAAAAAAGATGACGTTACACGCGAAGATTACGTAGATTCGAAGAGCCAAATTATGAATTTTGAATTCGAACGAATGAAGGAAACAAATTTTGAACAAAAAATCGTGAATTTTGATGCACAAGATATAATCTTTAATGAAAATCCATCACAATCTTTACAGATTTTTTCCTTAAAACTTATGGTTAATCGCGATAATGCCAATTGGGTATAATTTTGAAACACAAAATACAGACACATAAACGTATGTACACTATACTAGAAAAAGTAAAATCTATACACTTAGCAGCAGTATATAATTGCTGTATTATCATCTGCTCTTACATAAAAACATTCGCAGACTCTACGACAGACCTTGTTCTTTGCTGGAGATCGTCTGGGTTCCGTCGTGCTTCTTCTTGCCGACAACGGGGCTCATGAGCATGTCCGCGATAAAGACCATGGCTGTGACGAGACACAGCGTGCCCAGGACCGCGGCGTTGTCGATCAGATCATTGGGTACACTGTCGATCGAGGCCATCGAGAGTGCCCCCACTATACCGAACAGGATCACGCCCAGACCCAACAGGCACCGTTCCTTCGAAATAATTTAACATTTAAGGCTGTATACTTTAGAAATGGGCCTAGTTGTCGTCTGATCAGAACGACTGTTACTACTTGACTGAAAATGATGCATTATAAATCGCAAAATGATACACAATATAGGTGTGATAGAGCAATTACAACTTTACTACGGCACAACGCATGCAATAAATTGAATTTTATTTCCCGGAATCGATAACCATTTTTGTAGCCTCTCAATGAAATTGACGCTATCACGAAACACATGGAAGCAATAAATCGAATGCAGGGTCAGATAAATTTGATTTCTTCAACGCTGAATCTTAAATAGAATACATGCGTTAATTTTAACAGAGCAAAAACCATTTCCAGTCGCATTAACTTCACTCAGCGGACTTAAAAATAGGAATTACATTTACTCCTTTTTAATGATATCTCTAACTACGCATAATTTCAGCCACTTTGCATCCAACAAAAAAAAAACATCAAAGGAGTTGCGCCAATTTTCCCTTAACGATCGGCAATATTTTTCCAGCTTATAATGCATGCTCGTACATGCGCGCATAATATATCAAATAAAAGTTTATAATCGAGAGTTTCATAAGGAATTAGTCACACTCGTAATTACCCGACCGAAAAAGGCTCGGCTCACGCACAAAAATAGCCTATTGTCTAGAAAACCTGCGTGAGCTGCGACAAAGCATCCGCGCGTATACACCTATAAACGCGCTCTCACGTCTTTTCCGCGCGAGGAAGCTCGCCTATGTCCAAAGAAATTTGATTCCTGTCTGCGCGACTCGCGCGTAAATACGAGTCCTTCGCACGGTAACTAGAAGAAGAAAAAAAGGATAGTCGAGATATACGGCAGAAAAAGAAAGACGGGCGTGATCGCGAGCGCCCGGAGAATAATAATCGTGTGTCGGTTTATGAGTCATTAAAATAGCGCCGCCGCAAAACAACGTACACACGCGTTACACATATCCCCATAAGCAAGCGCGAGCGTAATGGAGCTGCACAACAGACGCGTGAGGCCGGGCCCAATATAATCGCGACAGCATTGCGTGCCTCTGGATACCCGTACACACATGCAGCTGCGGTAGTGGTACACGCGTCTGTGTGTGTCTGTGACACTCGTTACGCCCGCGAGGATAGCTCAGCCCGGTTTATAAGACACACGGCCGAGGATGGAAAAAAAAGTGAAAAGCGCGGGAGGGGAAAAAGGACTCTCGCGACCTTGTCTATCCGCTCAATGTCAGGCGGTATGTGTACGTATAGTTATACATAAGCGCATGGATTACGTCGCGTAAGTTCTCACGCTTAGGATGCTGCGGGCGAGAGCGACCCATTTTCGCTCGCGAGTCTACGATGCTTATAAGTTATTCATGGTTCACGTGTGCGAGCTTCTCATCGTATTTTTTTTTCGTCGCTCATGTTGTGCATTTCTTGTCGGCGGTGTTTGTATGCGCGCGCCGCGCGCTTTAACTCGACAGATTTATATTTGCATCTGAAACGCGCTGACGTTATATGTTCACGGCGGACTTTCGGCTACGGAGTGGACATGAGCAATTGACTTGCCTTTGTTTACCGACCCTATGGGTGTTTGTCTTCTTGATTTAGTAACTTTAGCGATTTTCTCGAGAGGTAGAGAGAGAGAGAGAGAGAGAGAGAGAGAGAGAGAGAGAGAGAGAGAGAGAGAGAGAGAGAGAGAGAGGCTTTGCAACAGAGGATATCCGACTATTTGGTTTAAAATATATAACACTTCAGACCAGTCAAGCATTTCTTATCGAAGCGAGAACTGCTTAGCTGTAATAGGCGAACAGAATATAAGCCCTCCGATGCAATGATTATATGCGCGCAATAAATCGTATGAATTCCATTCGAATGACTTGACCGGGAGAATTTTCCTTCCAGCTTCTCAGACTTATTTTCCGCGTAAATAATCGAACGAGTTTTACAACGGGCATCACTTTGTCGTGATAAAAGAAGCAAATCTTGATTTAAACAAAAAAAGGACAAGAAGAAATTTCAACGTATATTGCTAAAGAGCCAAGCGCACTCGAACTGGCGTTGCGCAAACACGCTGTATATAACTAATTCTAAAACATACGCGACTGCTATGTGAAATTTTTTGACTGAATGAAGAAAAAGAAACTTGTAAGTTTACGCACGTTTTGTGTGAGCGAGCCTTAATGAATGTAATCCTGCATGTACTTATTTGAATGTTTCATGCTATACTTGCTAAACAACGCTAATGAATTATGGCATTGCATACACCCGCTCTGGGGATTTCATATCATACTCCTTGAATTCGGTATTTTTCATAAGTTTCCAAAACACACCCATATCCCATAGAGCACTAACTTGAGCGCAAAAGTATTCAGTCTAATGCATCTACATATAGGCGAGGCTGCAACTACGTGCTCGAGGCGGGGCAGGAAAGAATGAATCAGGTTCGCGAAGAAACGATTCTAGCCTAGGTCGACGCGTTTAATCGCTTCAGCTATTTATTATAACGAAGCAACTAACGCGAAAGAAACGAGTAGATATTCGCGTTGTCGTATCATTACCGTCACTCGGCCCCTGAGCTCCCCACTGGCGGCTGCGATGAGCAGACCTGCGGTTACGATGATGTAGCCTCCACAAGTCGCTGTCGCAAGAGCGGCACCTGTGAACACACATGCGCGTTTGTCGTTTGTTTGTCACGGAACGATTTCGCTGCTGCTGCTTCGTTATATGGGTGTACTTTTTTTCTGTACAATAATGCAAGGGATTGAGCTACGAGTGAAGGTGGAGCCTTTTCAAAGAGATGGGAGAGGTTTTTCAAATTGGTTAAGATCTATGAGTCGTTTATCAACTTTCGTTTCGGTGATTGTGAGGTGTAAGGAGAACGTCGCGCTGCTTTGTTTGTCGTGTGTTTGTACGTTCGAGACAATGGAACACTTTAAAGTTTGGTCGGTTGTTTTGGCAACTGCTGTCGTTTTCATCGAGTGAATGCATTATCAGGATGAGCGTTAAGATATATTTTCACTCTTGCGGAATGTTGCGTGCATTGAAGCGATAGGATAATGCTGCGTAATGACGAGCGGTAAACGTTTCTAATAATACGGATAGGAAAATAGTAGCTTCCTGCTGAAACGGACGACTTAAAATTGGATCTTTTGTTAAGGTAGTTCACCGACTGCAGTGGTGCTCAATTAGAGTTTTTATTATAAAATTCCTTTTTTACGATATTTTACAGTGTTATCTAATGTCAAAACCTTACAATTTATAGTATGAAACATTAGAATGATGATATAAATTGTTTAGAGTATAAAATACTCTCAAAACTTGTACGAGAGAGGAACACTGCGTACCTATATAGATATACTGATAGCATGGGATGAAAACTTTGAATTGTTGTATTTTAAAAAAAGCCTCGTTTGCCCTTTCCAACTTTTTCTCCATGATTTGTATTGGTATTTTACATCATAAGCTAGTTTTTAAAAAATATTCTAAGAAAACTCGCTTTGCAATTCAACTAAATATCCTCAAAATTCGGACTCAGTATAGGCTTCCCATGATAAAATACAAAATTTCAAGGTTCAATATCTCAAAAAATAATCGCTTGGGGGGTAAAAAAATGCCACGTTGTGGAGGACACTTAATTGAACATGTAAACAAAGTTTGAGCGATATCCTAAGAAAATAAATATTCCGGTGAACTACCTTAAATTATTCTATCGCAGTTAATGAAACAATACTTGAATTAGGCTGAACTGTCAGAGATCGTAACAACTTTAAAAAACCAAAGCATTTTCGAAAAAAAGTAAACAAAAAAGGTGTGAACGGGCATCAATGCAGCAATCGTTTTCATAAACTATATAATCGATTTGTTTATATGCTTACCAATTGAACCCCAGGTAACATTGTTTAAAAGAGACCACTCAAGACTTCTATTACGCAGGTAATGGAAGACTCTTCTGCTTTCATCGTCCGTCACCCTCAAAGCGACGACGCACGCGATACACAGAAGCTACATTGCGAAAGTAAAGCTCGCTATTAATGAATTTCAACTAGTTTTTGGAGGCTTTTCGTCAAGTCTTGCGATAGTTAAATACTCTCTTTACCATTGCAAACAAATGAGAAAGTCGAAAGAAATAATTTCAAATAATCATTGATGTGTGAAATTGAAACTAATAAGTAAAGAGTAGAATTTCAGAAATTGATTCGATTCAGTACAACAGCAAAAAATTATCAAAAATTCTAATAATTTATTAATCTAATCATAAAACTGTTTGTATTAACGAAATTCACGAACTGCATATCTCATTTAATTAAAAACAAAGACTCCACATAAGATAATTTACTCTTTTCGCAAAACTGCACTTTTGCCTTTCAGAGCATAACAATTCTCCTGCGCACAAAATATTAACACTTACCAGCTCGATTACCCTAATACACACTTTTCGGTTCCACATGATTTCACAGCGAGAGCAGCGGCAGCATGCACGGGACTCTAATCAAAAGAAGGCCGAGCGCGATTTCAAACGAAAGCAAGCAGCACAACAACCATTGATTCGCAGCTATTCCTCGTCGTTTTTACTTCCATCGGGACGCGTACAAACAATTATTCTCATCCGAACATTGTTTTTAACCACACTCTTGAAAAAAAATATAAAGATAAAAGTAGAGCATCAATGTAGCACTTTCTTATTTACTTTTTTCAAGCGAATACACATTGGCTTTTGATAAATCAATCAGTGAGTGAATCGGTAGAAAAACTGTCTAAATTTAACAGTTAGTTAACTTTAGAATTCTAAAGAAAAACAAGAAAAAATTCGCTTAGTGCAGGATAATTTTTAATGAATTTGATTTCTAAAAATGCTTCTATAAGTAGTCTTTCATAACAATTTACATAATATTTTAATGCAAGGAAACTGACTGTACGCTTCAATCAAATCGTATACACTTACTTGCATTCCATTGAAAAAAATTAATTCTTCTAATATTGTAAAAAGCAAAGCTAAAAATCTTCAACTGTAATTCTTTGTCAATACGCATTTAGCAAATAGAAAAAAATTGTCTCCGTGATGCTCAAGAAATAGACAAAAATTCTTATCACTGCACGCAAAAGAAAGGAAAATCAAACTAGTTCACTCACTGACCGACTTACCTTAGCTCAGAACTATTCAGCAATTGCAGAACGAAAAACATAAAGCAGAAACGGATGCACAGCGAGCGGTCTGCAGAGCGCGAATCACATAGACACCGGACGACGAACGAACGACGACTGAACTCTGCGCGTTGGCAGGACAGAGATAAAGGGGGCCTCAGCCGCGGCGCGGCTCGGCTCTCTGCACGGATTGTGTCACGTAATGAGACCTGCATATACACACACGTATAGCGCGTGTATCTCCCGCCAAGCGAGCCAAGACAATGCCATTATCGCGCGAGGTTAGTATAGGTTAGAAGAATCCTCGCGATGTGCGTGGGAGAGCTATAGGTGTAGAGCCTCGAGCTGTCGGCTTTATGGAAAAACGCATCGACCGAGCACTTTGTCGTACATCACCAAGAAATCCTTTGCTGCGCTTTGCTATCGAGTTATAAGCTGTTAGGTATGATAGTCGTAAAATGTATGCAAAAATCTACCCGAAAAGATTGAAGTTGAAAGTACAAACAAAATATTAAAATAGTATATATAAAAAAAGTCAAATTTTGATATGAAAAAGGAACAAACTGTTGAATAAGTTTTAGTAAAAAAGGGCAAAATTTGATGTAAAAAAAAAAGTACAAACGTAATATCAGGGAAGATGTGCCCAGTATAGAACTAATTAGCGAATTTAACTATAACTTTCGATTAGGGTCATAAAAGTTGCTCAAACTGGAGGATTTGCTTGCTGTTATAGGGACATCTAAATGGTAGTTTTCTAAATGGTGGTTCTGTGCGGTAAGGCCATTAATATTGCAAAATAACCAAATGGGAAGACAAAACCGTAAAAGCTAATTTTTTTGGATATCAAAAAAGTGTCGCCTGTATGGAACACCATTGATATTTATAAAAATTGCGATAAGTGTACATTGTAAACATCTGATAACCATTGAGCCGGTTTACCTTTGTTTGCCCTCGATTTTATCCATATTTTCGAAATTTATTGAAATCGATCGCAGTTTCTCTTCAGCATTTCCTTAAGGTAAGAGATTGACGGTTTAAAAATTGCTAAAAAAGGTTCCATATTGGGAAAAAGGGCGAGTATGACTTTTAAAAGGTCAAAAACTTCTAACTTACCGGGGGCGAGGGCCGTAATCTCGCGTCAAAGGCCGGGAACTGATAGAGTCCCATGCTGGGCACTGCCCTGCGCTAGGCGCATCTCTCCTCAATTACTTTTTATATTAAAAATAGCCAGAATTATATATACGAAAGGGACATGCAAAAATATTAACAGATTTTGTTTAAAAAAGCCACAATCGGGTATAAAAAATTCGATATAGAAAAAGTAAAAGCAAAATATTATAGTATCGTACCTTACGACACGGCGTGTATAAGATCCCGAGCGTAGCTACACTGAAAAAAAACAGTCGTTTCTGCTGTAAAGTCCGGTAGTTTTAACCGTTCTGCCACCCTAACGACTGTTCAGTAAGAACAACGGTGTGCCACTGGTAGTTTTGGCGAGTCGCGACTCGTAAAATTGGTCGCTTACGCGGGACACCAGCAAAAACTACCGAACTGATTCTTTAAAACTGCTGAACTCTACGGTAATCTTGGCGAGTCTTCGTACAATGACGGATTACTGGTGCGAGTTCAGTTAAAATGGCTGTGATTTTTTTTCAGTAAAGTGCGCTTAATGATGTGCCACGAAGAACGACTTTGGCACGTGTATCGTACATTGTTTTATAGCACTGACTAGCATAAATCCGCTGTCACGCCTATTCGTGGCATTAGCAGTCCTTTTTTCCACCGTGCGGTTAGCGCCCGAGCATAACGAGGGCGATATGCACGGTGCAATAAAGGACTACTTATGCCACGGATAGGCATGACATAATAGTATATTACGACACTAGTGCGGTAAAGTAGTTTCACCTTCGGGAGGACAATATCGCCCGAGCGAAGCGAGGGTGAAATCCCTTTACTCCCCTAGTATCGTACGATATTTCATGGCACAATGTGCGTAAACCGAGATTTAGCAAGTGCATTTTAAGTACAAGCGTGGCATAAATCGAGGTTTACGCTACGGCGTGTCATAAATGCGGATTTATGACACGAGGTGCTACAAAATAAGTATTTTGAATGAAGTTGAAGTTTGCACGGTTGCATATGCAACAAATTCGTAAATTTGAAAATCGTTCCAAATTCAATTGTAAACGCCTTGAATGTAAAAAATAGCATTGGAAAACATGATTGCAACATAAAGAACTATGGAACAACCCTCAAATCAACAATAAATAGGGGTTGGAACACTTCAAGACCATTAGCCCATGCCATTTCAGCTTATATGACGTGTAACATTTTTATTAAGCTAAGTCACTGGATTTTTATGACGGATTATTGTTTTAATCGATAATATAAACCCCAGAAAAAATTGTATTAAGATGCGAGGTGAGGAAGCCTTTCAAAATGGCGGCCGAAAGTCCGTTGCGTATGTCATTTCGGCTTATATGACGTGTTAAATTTGTACGAATGTGTGTCACTGGATTTTTATGGCAGATTATTGTTTAAATATATATCAGACATGCTCAAAACAAATTTTATAAAGATCCGAGGTGAGGAAGCCTTTCAAAATGGCGGCCGAAAGTCCGTTGCGCATGTCATTTCGGCTTATATGACGTGTAACATTTTTATTAATGTGAGTCACTGGATTTTTATGACAGATTATTGTTTAAATATACATCAGACATCCTCAAAATATGACACGTCATATAAGCCGAAATGACATACGCAACGGACTTTCAGCCGACATTTTGAAAGGCTTCCTCACCTCGCATCTTAATACAATTTTTTCTGGAGTGTATATTATCGATTAAAACAATAATCCGTCTTAAAAATCCAGTGACTTGCATTAATGAACATTTTATTCGACAATAAAGCTGAAATGGCATGGGCTAATGGTCTTGAAGTATTCCAACCCCTATTTATTGTTGATTTGAGGGGTGTTCCATAGTTTTTTTATGTTGCAATTATGTTTTCCAATGCTATTTTTTACATTCAAGGCGTTTACAATTGAATTTGGAACGACTTCCGAATTTACGAATTCGTTGCACATGCAACGGTGCAAATTTCAACTTCATTATTTTGAAGGGAAATGTAAACATATTATAATATATTACTATACAAGTGGTATAAATAGTCCATTACGGCACGGCGTGTATTAGCACCCGAGCGTAGCGACGGCGATCAGCACGGTGCAATAATGGACTATTATAGAACAGTGTGGCTAAACTCCGCGTTAAGTAACGCCTATCTGTAATTTTATAGCACAGACTGCTAAAATCCGCAAGTCTCGCCTATTCGTGACTAAAGTAGTCCTTATTTGCACCATGAGGTTAGCGCACGAGCGAGCGAGTGTGATAAACACGGTGCAAATAAGGACTACTTTAGTCACGAATAGGCGAGACTTGCGGATTTTAGTAGTCTGTGCTATAAAATTTTATACGATACTCTTTTTTACACGGCGCAGTTAGCACCCGAGCGCAGCGAGGGCGCTAAGCGCCGTGTAAAACCGAACCATTTAAGTCGCACGTATCGTAATGTACTATTTATGCCATGGATAGGCGTGACATAGATGCGGATTTATGCCTCCCAATGCTATAAATAACGTTTTATTATAAATTTTTAACATAGGAAGTAATAATTTAATATTAGAAAGAAAGGCGTGTAATAGATTATTTAATTATACCCTGCATACGTTATTTAACACGTCATATCGGGACCAATATTAAGCCGTTTTTTCGATTTATTCGAAAATTGCCTATCGCAAGTATGGTCGGGGCAACTAACGCTAGCGAGACAATTCTAACTGTTTTTTATATTTCTCTACAATATGCATATTGCATAAATAGATACTAAATTTTAGGAATGTGTTGCAAAAAATGTCAAACTTTGTCAAAAAGAACAAGGCACAGTTATACATAAAAAGAAACAAAACGTTCCGTTGCAACAATGGCGGAATAAAATTAAAAATATTATATACGTAAAATCTTACCTATCACTTTTTTGATGAAGTACATTCAAACTTCCGGACGCTGCTCCGGTGCTTCGATCATCCTTCTTTGTAACGGTCGACTTTCGGATGATTTTCCGCAACAGGTATTGCTTGGCTCGGTCGTAGCACATCGCGATACGCGGGTTAAAATAAATGGCGGACGACAAAGAAAAATATTTAAACGATTTTTTATC
Organism: Nasonia vitripennis; assembly: GCF_009193385.2. NCBI lineage: Eukaryota > Metazoa > Arthropoda > Insecta > Hymenoptera > Pteromalidae > Nasonia > Nasonia vitripennis. Next base: position 10,289,508 of record NC_045761.1, on the reverse strand, counting down.
AGAGATGAAATTCCTTCTTCGATGTTCTCTGTCCAGCGGCCAAGACGCGAATGAGCCCCCGCGAGCGTCCGAACATAAGTCTCGCTGTTTGCCGAACGATTCTTCCGACGGTTAACTCGCGAATGACTCCTCTAGTTGATCGCCACCTACCTTCCCAAACTCCCAATGCGCGAAAAATATAAATGGCTTCCGAAATATTAAAATAAGTCCCGCACTCTGCCTCGCCACCGCGACTTCGTCGAACCTTCCCCTACGACGCTTAACTCAGGAATGATTTTTAAGCAGGCGCCCCGCGCCGTACCTACCGCTCGAACTTTCGATATGAGAAAAAAATATGGCCTCCAAAAATTTTCGAAAAGTAGTCTCGCACTCGGCCTTCCGCGAAAAATATTCATAAAGAAAAAGTAAAACATCGAAGTATTGTATGAAAACGTCATAGTTTGATGAAAACAAAAATGGCCTCCGAAAGATTTCGAAACTACGTACCGCACTCGGCCCTCCGCGACGCCGAAACCTTTTCCGACGGTTGACCCGCGAATGATTTTCAGGCACTCGCCACGCTCTTACCTCTAGAATTTGGAGTGACAGAAATCCTACAAAAATCAGTCCCGCACACGGCCCTTCGCGACTTCACGACTTTGTTGATCCTTCCTCTCCGACTGCTCACTCGCGACTGATTTTTTTGCGGCCGCCGTACGTAGGTATCGCGAACTTTCGATATGAGAAAATAAAAATGGCCTCCGAAAATTCTAGAATATACGTTTCGCACACGACTTTCCGAGACTTTGCCGAACCTTCCCATCTGACCGTTCACTCGCGACTGATTTTCCGGCGGCCGCCAAACATATCTCGACCTTTCGATGTGCGAACAAAAAAATGGCGTCCGAAGATTTTCTAAAAAGCATTGTACACGACACTCTGTGACTCTGTAAAAGACGAACCATCCCTTATGACTAGCGAATGATTTTCAGACCGCCGCTGCACCTACCTCTCGAACGTCGAGCTTCTGCAGGCCTTCAGAATCAGTTCCATTGCACTCGGCCCTCAACGACTTCGCGACTCTGTCGAACCTTCCCCTTTGACGGTTGACTCGCGACTGATTTTCCGGCGGCCGCCGCACGTATCTCGAACTTTCGATATGAGAAAAAATATGGTCTCCGCAAATTTTCGAATAGTAATCACGCACTGAGCCTTCCACGAAAAATATTAACGAATTTTTTTTTTAAAAAGCCAATCATCGATATAGAAAAAGAAAAAGTAAAACATCGAAGTATTGTAGCAAAACGTCAAAGTTTTATGAAAACGTAAAATGGCCTCCGGAAGATTTCGAAACTACGTCCCTCGCAGTAGGCCCTTCGCGACTTCGCCGAACCTTTCCCTATAACGGTTCACTCGCGAATAATATTAGGTGGACGGCGCACCTACCTCTCAAACCTCCAAGCCTTCGAAAATTAGTCCTGCTGCACTCTGACCTCCGCGACGCCGAACCTTCCTTGACGGCGGTTGACCCGCGACTGATTTTCAAACTTCGAGTCTCCGAAAGCCTTCGAAAATCATCTCCGTGACTCTGCCGAACCTTCCCTTCTGACGGTTGACTCGCGAATGATTTTCCGCCGACCGCCGCTCACCAAACTCTCGAACTTTCGATGTGCGATAGCAAAAAACAAAATGGCCGCCAACGGTCAGTCACTTTAAAAAATGGTTTTAAATCTCGACTTTGAATTTCTACCCCGTTAGACGACCTTTCCTCGTCGATGGTTAACTCGCGAATGATTTTCCGCGCAAATACTGTCGCCGGCGAGTCCCGCACTCTGGCAACATAAGAAAACCGAAAAATCCCCAACCGCTCCCCCCGCCACCGCCGCCGCTTTTGTATTCTGACAAATGAGGATCTCACAATTAATGCACTAAGTAGATACTAGATCTCGATACGCGAATGTAACAAATAAAAATGGCCGCCACTTTCACGTTGTTGCTACTCTGCAACAATCGACAACTAACAAATGCACGTACACCTACCAAATACTGCCCGATATATGTATACGCCTGTATGTACCCGTACAAAAAACGAGCCTGTCCTCCTACCGTTTACACGATACAGATCATCAACAACACGATCCCGGAATCTCGCGCAACAATATCGAATCTCGTACTAAGTAGTGTAAACTGCGTGGCTTTACTTCCCGGTACTGGGCCCCCGTACGCCGCCGGACTGCAGCGGCGCCGATCTTGTTTGTTTTTCGGCGAACCACCGCTCGCGCACTGCTGATCGTCCACGTAAGTACATAGACGTCGCGAAAAGCTTGTCGCCCCCCGCCTCTCCCCACCAAGACCCCGAACTCATCCCTCGTTCTGATCGCTGCACGCGTGACGGCCGGCGCTGCAAACTGTCCGGCCGAGTGAGGGCTTTTCGACGAAGCAACTCTTCGAGGCTCACTTCCCTTCGAGCTGCCCTAGCGGTCAGAGCCTTTTCTCACTCTTTCGCGCTTCGCCAGCACGGACAGACGTATCTTCCGCCAGACCGGATTCTTTGTTCTTCGATTATTTCACCTTCGGTACTTGATCATTGAACAGTTGGCTTATTGTTGTGCGGAAGAATTGTAATAACACGTGGAAAATATTCGTTTGTAGAGCCAGAGCATGACGACCGGGTGTCAGTACGTTGATAGCGACAACGAGGACGACGTGCGACCCGAGAGTGCGGAAAGGAGAGCGGACGATAACATGAAGCGGAAGATACCCAAGCTGTTCAGGAGGAGCTTCTACAAGGATAAGAAGTCAGGTACGTGGGGATAAAGATTGAAAGCAGTTAGGAAGATAATCTGCGGGTCTGGGGAGCTCGCGCAAACCGTTGGGGAGTCCGAGAATTGGACGAATTTCCATGAAGCGATCGACGTTGACTGTGGAGCAGATTTTTAGAATCTTTGGTCATTTTTCTGTAGACAATGATTGTAGCAACTAATTCTACAATAGACCTGCATTTGTTCACTGTGTGACATTCTATAGGTTGTTTATGTCGTTGAAATAAACGTTTGGTACGAGACCTATCTATGAAATATAATACAGCGACGATAACTGTTTAGTCATTGCAAGCAGTTAAATTAATTTACATATTCATATTTTTAGATTTATTCTGCAAGAAAGCAAAGAAACCACTGTCCAAGAACAGCTCATTAGAAAATTCATTACTTGATCTTGATGCACAAGTCAAAATCAACCAGAACATTCTTGATCTTCAAGAACGAACCGGCTTGGCAATGGTTCAGAAGAATGGTCAGAGAAAACTTGGCCCACCTCGTGATTGGACGGGACCTCCACCAGCACCAGGCTGCGAAGTATTCGTTGGCAGGATACCTCGGAATATCTATGAGGATGTCATTTACCCAATCTTCAATCAAGCTGGAGAAATATATGAAATGCGGTTGATGATGAACTTTTCTGGCACGAATCGAGGTTTCTGCTTCATCATGTATGCAAAACCTGAATATGCTCAGAAAGCAATTGACTTATTGAACAACTATGAAATTCGTCCTGGTTGGTGCATTGGAGTTGTTGCAAGTGTCAACAATTGCAGGTTGCACGTTACTGATTTGCCATTACACATAGATGCACAAAAATTAATCCAGGTAATATTACTTGAATTTACATCTGTTTTCTGCATGATCTACTATACATACAATATAACATTATTATTATTTCAGAAAATTTGGCCTATTTGCGAGGACATTGACAAAGTCTCTGTTTATACCAATACATTGAACCCCAAGGTAAAACATGCCTTAATCTCGTTTAAAACACATCGAAGTGCAGCAATGGCAAGGAGACGACTTGTGCCAGAACAGAGCACCTTCTTTGACAAGTCAGATGTTCGAATTGAGTGGGCACACCCTAAAATGCTGATTTCAGATGTGGTAAGTACGAAAAGAAGTAACACTATAATTTAGTAATCTGCTTTCTACATATTTTGACCAAGTTAAAATATTATCATTTTTAATAATCTTGCATATATTGAGTAAATTTTCATCAAAGATACAGAGAAAAAATTCAATGCATCCAAAAATTATTAAAGAAAAAAAAGGAAATCTGCGTTAAGCCATAAAAGAAAAACGCCGACAAAAGAGCCTAAGCAGTACAACCAGCTATAGGAGTATGATGCGTTTACCATGGAGAGGAGCATAATAACGAGTCGTGTCGTCGACGTCTCGCGTGAAAATAGAACGTGGGTACTTTCGCTGAGCGCGCGACTTCACTTTTCACTCGATCCGCGTATACGCGTCGCGCGCATATGTACTTATTAAGGATTTTCCGCTGAAGGGGGTTTCAGCAGACGCTCGCCAAGACGACCTTGCGATTCCCTTTTCGCGTATATTTCTCTTCTCGAGTTATCAGTGCCGGAAATCTCGCACGCGAGAGATTCCGATTAGAAAAAAGGAAATACTGTTCGCTCCCTCGCACTTCTCCGACGCAGCTCGCATTGCGTAAATACTATACGTGGTCTTTGAGAAGGTTTAGTGCCGCCTATGGACGCATCGCGACTACAGAATAGTGAGTTTCTGTGTTCATTTGCCGCGTGTTAATTTACTTAAAAGTGACTGTTTCGATTACTTCTCTTTAATAGTATTATGTTAGAAATATTAAGAACAATTATTGGCTTTAGCAATTAATTTTATTAAATTTTAGATAAAGTTTGTTCACTGATACGTTTATAACTCAAATTGCATTATCAAGAATTGTTGATTTCAGAATTTATAAAACAGTCATAAAAATCTTTTGTTTTTGATATACAAATGTCTAGAAATTACACTTCATAATATTCGATATCATATAACGCCTGAAACGCGGCAAAAGTTCAAACAACTCCGCTTCGTCACGTGAACCTCTGGAGTATCGTAAGCCGTCCAGTAGACGGCGACACTCATTTCAGCCGGCTGCTCGAGTCGTTCGCGTATCGCAGTTCGCAAAATCAGCTGATAGTGTTCGCCGCGTTTTGCTCGCGTCTGTATCTTGTTGTTTGCACTTGGATTTTTCACCGGTTCACCAAAAAAATCGCGAAAATGGCAGAGAACAGTGAGTTCTGTGACTACAGGAGTCCCCTGGCCACGCGTTATGCCTCCAAGGAGATGCGTTTCAACTTCAGCGATCAAAACAAATTCAGCACGTGGCGCAAACTCTGGATTTACCTCGCCAAAGCCGAAATGGTTCGTTACGTTCGAATGTTATTTTTTTTTAATGCTGATTTTACACATTATCGCCAAATCATTTTCTCGTGAGTCTGTATGATGTGTGTATGTGAGAATTGTAATAGAGATGTTTGCTTGATTGGGTACATCAATTTTTTTCGAAAATTCCTATTTCTGCATTATTGTGCTGATTGGAGAATCTATTAATCTTGAAAATTGTTTTTTTTTTCGATTTTTCAATCTTGATATTATTTGTGAGAAGACCCCCTAGGAGAGTTTAACGAAACGTCAGGCCACCGGAGGTCGTCTAATCAGTTGTTTGTACATGCTCACGACGTCTTCGTAACGCGATCTGTATTTGGAAATCATCATGCTGAGGTCGTCATAATTGATATGTTAGATAGGCAAGTTTCACTCTTCTCACAGAAAGACTATGACTGATGAAAATCAAAACTGCATTCAAATTTTCAGTCAGTCTAAGTAGTTGCTTGTGCCTCAAAATATTTTTGTGAATAGATCAATGATAAATATTAACTAAAAATTCTCAAAATATCTTTTGCAAGTATTCTTCCTAATTAAAATTTTTAAGTCATTTGAGATTATTCTTTTGGTAAGACTACATATGAAATTAACAAGGAGAAAATATTTAGAAAGCAGAGTTGAACAAATAATTTTTTATGAGATAAGGACTTTAAATATAAATGTTTATTTAAAAGATTGAAGAATGCGGTTATTGTGATGAAGATGGAAAAATCACAATAACGACAAAACAAATTCAAACAGAAAAGAAAAATCTGAACATAAAGAAGCGGCCATCTCAAAACTTCAAGACTTCTACTCCACAAGCAGCCAAGAATGTGCAAGCAGTAAATCATGCTTCTACAGTCATTTCTCAGAAAGATTTTACTAATAGATTCATTTACAACAAAATTCAATCATGTGATAAAAATCAAAGATTATGCAAAGTAGAACTTTGTAACAAAAGTTATTATGTTGGGCAACCAATCGACTATAATGTACAGCGATTTGACATGAATCAAAATATCTGCAGACAAGACAATGGCAGTTTTGATGATAGTTCGATTAAGGGTTTTGATCAGTTAAAGTATTCTATCAGATCAGATGAATCTTTATCAGATTTTTCTAGAAGCTCTGATACTGATGATAGTAAATACTCGTATTGCTCTATTAATACTAGTACCCCTCAACACAAAACTATGCCACCATTTTTAAATCCATCAAATTGTTCCGTTGTACGAATTCCATGGGGATATTATCCTGTGAGTCAGGCACCAAACATTTACCATGGTAATTTTAACTTTCACACTGTTCTATTCCCTTGGCATTTAATGAAAGTGGCTAGTTCAAATTCTTGTAGTATACCTGTAAATGTAACATCGGTACCAAACCATGAGGTTACAAATTTTGCCGTACCTCATTATGATCTCAATAATGTAAAAAAAGTTGATCATTTTAGATCATGTCAGGCAGTTAACAAGAATGCAAGGCCAATTCTCAACCGTAGAACTTTGTTTCATTAATATGAAGCCTAGTAATCTAATTACTAGTAATCTTTTATGTGCCATGCAAGAAAGATTTTTTTTCTTTTTTTTCTAAACTCTAATCCGAGTTTTCTACATTTATGCAAGTTTTAGCTTGCAGTAATAACGATTATGTTTATTTCAATTTTTTTCACGAGAAAAAAAACAATCATGGCCGGTGCTTGTTGGATATTTTTTAAAGTAGATTTAAGTTAAGACATAAAATGGATCATTCGCACGTTAATTTTTTATGAGACTTTATAGATATAAAATAATACGAATTAAGACTTTTTGGGAATGAATCAAACTATACTCGAGATTGGAAAAAAGTAGTGTTGTATAGATTTTTACTTTTATCGTGATAGAATGATTTTCTTAATAATACCGTTTATATCATCAAGATTTATAGATTATCTTTATTTCGTAAGGTGTATAAAAAACTTAATTATTTTAATCATCTGAGTCTGAGTATGTCTGAGTAAAATGAATGAAAATGTCTCCGTAACTTTTATCTCTGCATGAAAATGTGCCATGGCGTAACGTAAAAAATATCTTAATCTTTGTCTTATTCCATCTTTTTCACTGTTTGCATGTTAATTCGTGTTAATTCGTATTACACATATTTTATATTTACCAAAAAATTATTCCGATTATAAAGTTCACACATATACATCACTTCGTACCATAACCATGTTCTGTATGTATTGCGTTTTTTGTGTTAATAAATTTGTTTAAATGTTTTGTAATTGAAGTTTCTTATTGAAAAATGTGCAATCTGTTTTTAACAACGCTGTAACTAATCTAATGTAACTCGATATAAATTTGTAAAATTATGACATTATCACAGCGATTTGCAAATGAGATTGCACTTTCGTATTATTTATGTCACATTGCAAGCCACTATTATCAGAAAAAACTGTATCAACTGCTACCGATGTTCTTTACTAAGCGTAAACCTCACATAAAGTACATGTACAGCGAAGCGCACCACTACAAATCTCACTAAAGATAATCGTGGGAAGCCGAATATTGGGCAACTCTCGGCAAGGGGGACAAACAAAGGCTTAATCGGCTAGGAACAAGATCGAACAATACGTCAAGGAGAGAAAAATTCCGACAAGAGCTGTACGGATGTAGAAGGAGGACACGGTCACCTTGGCCATTAGCTTCCGGTGCACAAAGTGTATGCTTGCTATTACGGGGCAGGGCTTACTAGGACCTTCGTCTGCGACTACAAGAGCGAAGTTGTATTTTTTCTGTTGCAATAAGAATTGCAAATTGTATTGATTGTGGAACGAACAAATGATGGCACTTTTATCAGTTATTCAAAGCAAAATTATCGAATTAATTTTGTCGATAAAGAATGCGTAATAAGATTTTATAACTGGTTCTCGCTTACAGAACGCACGTAATAGCGAGCAATTGAAAGAGTCATTGTCAGTGAACGCTTTTAATTAGCATTAAATTTTACAATATCGTTCAGTTGTAAGTCATTCAATTGTTAAATTAGTTTTTGCGTAACGCCGTTTGAACAAAACATTCCGTACAGAAATAGACCGTTTAATCAATCCAGATTCAATAGCCGTACAAAAAAATTAACAAAACGTCCAGTAGAAAGAGAAGCGCGCAAGTTGTAGAAAGTATTACTGCAAGCGTCAGCCTCCAGATTCCTGTTATGCCATTTTTTCTCGACGCGATGAGGATATCACCAGTTGCCATTAAGAAAAACAAAGTCCCCAACACTCCGAACAAGAACATCTAGTAAGAGAAATATCAAGAATGTGATAAGAAACGATAAGACACATTAATTTTCCATCGTAAACCTAAACTAACTCATTGCTCACGTAGATTTTACTAACCGGTGTATCTGGAATCGGATCGCTACCGCATTGGCTCACAATGTCTACCAGCGTGATTAGTAGAAAAGTAGCGAATAAAGCCCAAATCGCGGCGGCCTCGGTCTGTCCGTATGGCGAGTCCTTGGAAACGGTGTGGCACGTCAGCGCGAAGAGCAAAGTTACCAAAATCTTGCTTGTGATGATGATAATGAAAGTTGCATTATAATTGGATTTAAAATTCAAATGTAATCAACGAATTCTTGTAACATGAGAAATTACAAACTGGAATATTCTTATGGGTTTGACTATTGGTACGGTGCTTCTGTCATAGCAGGTTTGAATAGGTGCGGCGTAAATTGGTCCGATCATTTTTCACTAATGTACAATTTTTGCAACTAAATATTTGTCTAGGTTAGCTGATGTCAATCGCTTGACGTACGCTGCAAAAGTACACGATGAAACGTAAAGCGTTATAAAATTTGATTAAATCTCAAAAGAAATCGAAGACAATAAGTTTATTGAAAACTTTGTATAAATATATAATATATGTATATTTTTTCATCGTAAAATTATAACTCTTATTGGTACATATATAAAGGGTATTTTGGAGATTTTTCATCTCGTTCGATTGTTCAACTGTATTCGCATATGGTATATAACTTATTCATGCGCTTAATAAAGTGGATATGCAATAACGGTGTAAGGTACTGCAATATAGACAGAATTTTTTTACACAACTTCAATTTGTAGCGTAAATTGTACCTTTACAGATGTATATATAATAATCTATATAATATAATATAATTTGTCTCGCATATAACACACAAAAAAACGTTACAACTTAAAAAAATAAAAATACTTCTTTTCATTAGTGTGTCTTAATTAATACGACGAACACGAACAGGCGATTAATTATGCTTTGACTTATATAATACGTACGTGTCGATTGAACGATTATGGACGGAATAGAGCTAATTACAAAGGCTCGTGCTACGCGCGAAGACTTCGTATCGTATATAAATATGTAGGACGGATTATGCCGACGCACACGCGGATACGTCGATTGCGCGCATTTTCGCACATATTATACAAATGCGCTACGTTCGAATAAGCGGAGAAAAATCTTTCTTTGACATACGCATTTATTCCACTGCTTTTTGTACTCGTGGTATTTCGTTTCATAGATATAAATTAACATTTTTGTTCTTGCAATGAAGGTCATAACGTGCAGTAATACAACTGTGGAGGCAACGCACAAAAAGGCGTGGAATGCCAGTATAAAAATTTTTCTCAGATTACAACGATAAACAAAACAATTTCCCGACATCGAATCGTGGAACATTCGACGTCCCGGCGATTGCATGCAGAATTAGTTCGTACTTTGGGATTGTAGCATTGTGTTTACAAGTGTAAAATTCTGCCACGTTAACAACAAAGTGTACATTATTGGACAACTGAAAGATAGCTATGTGTATAAGTTACGGAATAAGCAAGCAGTCTAACGTTACCGAAGCGAATCTTTAAAATTTAAATCGTATGCCTTCGTCTTATAATCATGTGTGGCTTGATAAAACCGAGCATCCTAAAATTACATTGCACTTTTATTGGTTGTACGTATAATTGTTGCATCGAATACAATTTGGCATAAAACGTTAGAAAATTTGTCTTTTTCTCGTACAAACTGTATAAAAATGTCACCAGACGGTAAAAAAAGACTACATGCGATCGCACCGAACCATCAGATGTAGATTCAGTGCAACGCAGAGCCTGTCCAATCATTTACAAAAAAATCTTGCCTGCGACGAATACCGCAGCGACTATACGTCCTATGTAACTACGTTATACGCATAACTAGGCGTTGAACAAGTCAACTCGATAGAACTAAAGTATGTTGAACAGATCAAAAACACGTAAATGTATCTCCGAATGTGATGTGCGCGTGTGGTGTACAAGTGCGGCATCGCGACGAGTCGCTAAATGGCACTCGCGGAACGAGATTAGTTCGAGTAAACAAGAGGACAGAGACCGAATAGAATGCAATGAAGGTGGAGAAGAAAGGAAAAATACGCTCTTCGTCTAGAAGTACTTGATGGTGAAGAAGACGTCGACGGCGAAGACCAGCGCGTCGACGAAGGTGAAGAAGGCGCCGGCTATCAGCATGTCTTGGTACTGCTTGCTCGGATAGGTGTTGCTGTTGTAGATGTAGGCGTAGTTGCCGTGAAGCTTCCTCCAATTGTGGATGATGACGCTTCCCGCGACGATGTGCATTATCGCGCCCGTGGCTGAGAACAGCACCGACTGCAAAGGAGAGAGAACGTTATACAGAGTTTAGAGTGGAGCATTCCAGGCGGGAAGGGAATTTCTTGCACTTGAGCTCGTTAGCGCTCGGAACGTGGATTCGGCTTGGCATTCCTTTTACGCGAAGTTATAGCGCCGGACTTTCTGACTTATTTGTAAGGAGAGAAGAATGCGATCGATGCGTGCATATTCGTTTTTCAAAGACTCGCGTGTACAAAAGAATTGAACTCATTTTGCGGAAATGCGTTATCATGCAAATTGTCGAGATATGTCAGTCTCTTCATACGATAATCCTAGGTCCTTTCTCTCGATGAAGAGTACAGAATTGATGATTTAAGTACGCATTCAATCAAGTCTTTAAGAAAATCTGAGTCAATCATTTAGTAGATGACAACTCATCCAATTTGTCGGCTGTATGAAGCTTAGTCAAACACGCTCTTCAGACGACAGTTCTGTAATCGTGTGATTCACGTATCGATGAGCTTATTTAGGTAAATCTACTGATCTTCAAGATTACTATGTCGTCTGTTTGTTTTCTTCATACGAGTAGAAATTGTTTAGTTATTGTGCAACCCTATTCATTGTTCTTAGGTAGCTCGAAAATGTAATGTGATCAACGTTTGTTATCGTGCACGCGATGGGAAATGGATTTCCTAACAATTTGTGAAAAGTGTCGTTATGTCCCGGCATCATTCCGCAATGACGCATCGTTGACATATTCGAGCGTATAGTATACACGCACACGATACGAGTTACTCTCGTGCGAATCGCAATTTTCTTTAAAGGTATCAGTGCTCTGCATCGATCAAACTTTTAGCTAAAAATATATCGTTAAACCTTACCGTTCTCTTGGGCATACGGTCACCCAACAAGTGACCTAGGATTAAGATGGCATTGATCATGATGAAGCCTGCGATCGTCACGTAAATGACAGCTATGTCATCGAGTTTCGGCTTCGGCGGGTGGTTGAAGATCTGGTGAAACGAGTCGAACGGGTCGACTATCAGCCCCACCGCGAAAATGGAAATTACCTGTAAAATAATTATAATCCTTTGTAGATTCGAAAAGCTTCCGCAAATTGATTGTTTACACCCGTCCCGTCAGTCGCCACAGTAAACCGAGCGAAAAAGCGCTTCTCTACAGCGTCTATAGCGCGTTCAAGCATTATTCCTCGCAAAAAGTAGAGCGTCGACTCTATTCAGCCCATGCGTTCTCCACCCGCTGCACTAAATCAACAATGCTTACAGCACGTGATCTAAGTAATGGGCAGATTAGCGTATATTAACCCTGTACTCGATCGCGTAGGACAAATATAGGTCTTCTATAGCACTTTCCCTCGGCTTGCACCGATTGTATAGCTGCGTGCGCGTAACTGCGAAGAAACGAACTGTGTATAGAGAAGGCGTCGCGATTACACACACGTGGTTTTCTTTATTTATTTCTCTTTCGTTAAGAATTCGCAAGACTTGATTTCTCATAGAGCATAGAACATAATAGTCTTGACATTTGACAAAGAAAGTGAAGCGAAGCCCGAAGCGATCTATTGTTTATATTAGAATATTAAAATGAGCGCCACCAGCTAGAGGAGCAAAACATGAAAAATTCAGAGCTTATCGACGTCGCGTACACGAGACGCACTGTACACGTACACCACCGCACATAACGCGTAGAGTGTAACCGAAGCGCAGGTAGTAGACAAGAGCGTCGCGACTTACAACTTGAACGACTTTGAGAACGATGGACTTGGAGTTGACGGCGTCGAAATCCTCCTCCTTGGCGACGTGCGTGCTCTGCATACCTCCCTCGTCCGCCATCCTGACTCGCTTGTGCTTTCCTCGCCTGTCGCCCAGCTTGACTGACTTGTCCGTGGCCAGACCGAACGCTTAGACGTGGACCGCGGCTCTCAGTCCCTTTTCCCCTTCCCTCTTTTCCTCGATCCTCTCTCTCTCTCTCTCTCTCTCTCTCTCTCTCTCTCTCTCTCTCTCTCTCTCTCTCTCTCTCTCTCTCTCGCTCCAACTCCGATGTCAAGGGCAGGTCCCCGTTATAAACTGGAAATGGAAAATTTAACTGTTTACGGCGAGGAAACGAAAGAGTTTCTCCCGGGAATGGGGGGCTATTGTTCTATGCATTCCGGGAACAACGCGATAAGCCGCTCGTTTTTGCTTTCGTTTATACACGTATCCACTGTTCACGCGACTAATTAGCGTCCGCGAGCGGCTTTTTCTTCTGCGTTTAGGTTTTAAGTGTGGGAAATTCGTTGGATCAGTTCGTCGTTATGGGACGAAGTTACTCAATGCTTGCCGGTCACGCGTAATAATTTCGTGCGCACATTTACGGAGGTAGTCACACAGATACGGTTAAAAAAACATCAGTAGTCGAATCCTGCACACTGGCATACCGCGGAATTTAAATTGCCCGCGCCCGAACGGAGTGACATGAAAAAAACCGATCGGCGAAATGTGTACACCTCGCGGTCATGACTCCGGCATTTCAAAAACAAACAACCGAAAATTTCCGCGTTCCTTCTCCCACACATACAAGAATTCTCTCGAGCTGTTTCGAGATACGACACCTCGCGGGGTGTAAACAAGAGCAGTGCATTTCTTGCGCAACGCGGCGCAATTTATACCCGAAGAACTCGCGCTCACGGTGTCACAAGAATAAGCCGCGCCGATGGGAACCACTGCAGGCTCTCCAGTCCCGGAATAACTGTTCAATAATTATCGACTCTACTAGCCTACTCCTGTCTCGGCCACTGTGTACGCGCGCGCGCTCCTTCAAAATATCCGGCCTGCTTTTTTATACTCTTCGGCTCGCGCGCGCGGAATATCTGGGCAAGTGGCACGCGAGTTGTTTGGGCGGTGATAAGTTGCGCGCGTGTATCGGCTTTTGCATAACTTCGTGAATGGAAAGGCGCGCGCGGGCTTTGCCAACTCGCTTCACGCCACTGATTCTTTTTCTTTATTTTTTTGTTTGTTTTTAGAGTAGCCTTGTTGGGCTCGCCATTGAACGACGTGAGAATTCGCGAGAGGCTGGCGGCTGCAAACCGCAGAAATCTTAACGATCCCGCAACGCCGTGAAAACAGAGCTGATCGTCGCGTTAGAATGCGCGCGATCGTAACTGTAAATCGAGTGAGCGAGACATGCGATGACTAAGAATTCGAGTCTTTAAATGAGCGTCTTTCGAGACGCTGCTTCGCATAGTTTTTCGACGACTGTGATCCGCATCGGACACATTGCAACCGATCGTCCAGAAGATCGGTACAGCAGATCGTCATATCGTACGGAGAGCATCGCGCACAAAGGCGCGGCCTACGGTATACACACATCGTGCTCCCCAACCCACACACACCCGCACACAGTACAAGCCGGTCCTTTAACTGACATAACGATCTCCGAAACTCCGCACGAGTATGAATCATCCGCACAGGGTACCGCCGCGTACACAACGGCTGCACCACCAGCGAATCCAGCGCACATAGAAGCCCACGCGACTGGTGTATGCGCTATACCTCACGGTAGTCTCTCGGAAGTCGCGCAGCGTGGAGATACAGCTATCTATCTCCGCAGATTCTCCCTCGTATCGGCGCGCGAAAATACAAGAGGTGCGGACTGCACGGCCACGCGGCTTAGCTCTGACTAAACTGGAACGACGAGAGACTCGCGGGCGGCGTATATGCTATACGCGAGCGAACGCGCGCGCGCAGGTTCTCCTCGCGGCGTAGGTAATGACGCTGCGGAAAGGCTGTCTCGCTCGCACCGCCGAGCGGCCTCCGATGCCCTTTTTACGCTGCGCTTCGCTGCAATTTCACCTGTGCGCGGCTGCTGGCGTTGTTTTCACGCTTTTTTGTTTTTGACTGGGAGCTTGCGCTTCGGAGTCGGTACCGATCTATTGTAGAGAAGATCGGTACGAGCTGTAGGCGAAATCGCTAGGGGTTTCGGGTTTACCAACGTCGAGTGTAAAAGGGTCGTGCTATCGTGCAGTACGTATACTCGCTCGGTCTCTTTCTTATATACTGTACACGGCGCACGGCGTGGTACCGCAGGAGGGGAGAAAGAGAGACCTGACACGAGCCTGGCGTCGCGTCCTCTCTCTCTCTCTCTCTCTCTCTCTCTCTCTGAAATGAAACGCACCGGCGTGTACTACTACGCGTCACGTAACGCGTGGGACCTGCCCTATTGACTGTACTTACGCGCATACAGTGGGGGAGAGAGGATCCGAAAGAGCCTCTGAAAAATGCGCTGGCATGAGTAATGCTCTTTGGAGAGTTTCGAGGGTAATTATTCTGTTATTGTCGGCCGACGTAGGTGTAGCTATACTCGTACACCGTAGCGAGGCCGGAGCGTATTTTTGCGCTCTCGAGCACGATACGATCTCGTTTGCTTTTTGAAAAACGAGTGGAAGCTCGCGTTACACCGCTGACACAGTTCTAATTGCAATGACAAAACCGATTACGCGTGCGAGGCGGATCGCGATTTCCCCGGCTCTAGGTCGTGCTGGAAAAATGAAGAAATTAGCGCTGCGTACTTATAGCCGTAACGAGTATCATACGGATATGCAGGAGTGAAAGAGAGAACGAGCCGGAGAGTGAGTTGAGAAACGCGAGCGCGTGAAAAGTGATCCGGGCAGCGGTAATATGCGTTACCCGTAGATCGGGATTATAACATTATAAAAGCGAGAAGTCTGTATAGAGATCGAGAGTCTTTGCATCGCGTCTACATTATTCAAGGGGCATAGATCGCGAGGGAGGTATCATCGCGTACGGAGACTCGTTACTCCCGATGGTTTTTCGAACGACACGCGGAAAACTGCAATGAGCGTATGGTGGGCGAACGAAACCCGCTCCACTGCATTATACGCTCGGAGCGCGCGCGCGCGCGCGAGAGAGAGAGAGAGAGAGAGAGAGAGAGAGAGAGAGAGAGAGAGAGAGAGAGAGAGAGATCGGCGCACACTGGAAACGTAAACACAGCCGAGGCCTTACGGTATGTGGGTATGTAGGTATACACGTACGAGGTGTGCCGCACACGTGTGCGCCTTCGCCGCTACGCTACGCGCGCGGACGAAGGTACACTTACTATGTAGAAGGGGGACCAACGCGGCGCACAAACACTATGGGCGCGGCCCTCACTTCTTATGTGGCTCGCTTTGTTACTTTCGAGCGCGCGCGCTGGCTTCATTCACGAGCGAGTCGTATATACTATATCAGGGCGCAGGTGTCTGCCTTACCGACATCGCTCTCGGGAGTGGCAGGGTCTGATCGGCCAGGCTTTTTCGCACTCGAGATTACGGCGCGATTCGTTCTTTTATGCAGTAAGTACACCGAGTTCCACAGAGTAGCGCAGTCCGTCGAGCGCGAAAAGGCTGGCAGGTGCAGTTTATGCAAATGCCAGTTATGATTCACCGCAGCGCCCAACTGCTCGGATTCCTTTCTTATCTCGTCGTCGCGATGTTTTTAAAAACGTACATACTACCGCCTACTTGCACGCGATTTCTTTCTCTCTCGCACCGGCGCCTTTACGGCAGATCGATCGCGGGAGCCCGCATCGCAGGCTGCACACGCGAGCTCAGTAGCCGTTATCGATTCGAATACGAAAATTATCGAGCCGAGGTCGTCGACCCCCTCTCGGCGCACACGTCATTTGCCTGATTTTGAGTGATGATCGGGTTTGCTGCTACTACAGTCATCCGAGGAAATGTACGGTCTTCATTGTGTTTTAGAAGAGCAACTTTTACATTTCCAAACAGCTGAAATAATCGCATAGTTGCTTAAATGCTTTGTTCGCCCGGGAAAGTACTTTCTTCTGGTAGAAATTCGAGAGCAGAGATTCTTTGTGGAATGAAAAAAATTATGGAAATCTACGAGATTCTCATCAGTAGAACAGCGACGCTGCGGAGAGTCGAAAATAGCTCGCTGTGTCACTCGTCGTATTAACCCAATTATTTCATTAGTTTCATCGAGCTTTTTGCAAGCTCGAATTACGTGCTCTTATGCACCGCAACACACGTACAGCTTCTCCCAAGGAAACGTTTCTTCTTCCGAATTTCCCGTCATACGCAACGCTGCGCAAAGACAAAGTGCTCGGAACAAGAGTCCTATAAACGCAGCTCGCGCTCGGAAAAAAGAACAGGGTCGCCGGCGGCTAACTAGCCCTAACCGGCCGCGGAAAGCTTCCAAGCATGCGCCTCCGTATTATCGCGTCTCCGATCCTCACGCGCGCGCACATGGGCGAATCGATCGCCCGCGCCGACTTTTCAAAAAGCTGTGATAGGAGAGAAAGAAGAACGAGTGTTCGTACACGCGTTTAACGGAAGTATAGGCTTATCGATGTGTACTGCGCCTTTGTTACGGAAAAGGACTCGGGTTTATACTCTGTTCACGATTTCGTGCTCGGCCGACTTTGTGGTTTCTCGAGGAAAATCACTCGGTTACACTTAAGTACCACCGCGAATTTCATACCTACGCGCAAAAAATTTTTATTTACCTTTCTAAATAATCTCTCCCTCGTGCGCGCAGGTCGAGGGCGATGCAACTCCCCGTCGTAAACAAGCATCTCCTCCCTCGTCAGATTGAGGAACAAAGCTGCCGTTGCACGAGTGAAAGCGCTCGCAATTGACATAACGACATTCCTAGCTTTCTAATGCAAATTCTGTTATTATTGCCTCGTCAATGGCCTCAAATTGCCGTGCAGTTACAGCAGTCGTCGTCGTCGTCTCTCGGACAGAAAAAAGTCGGAAAAACGATCGGGATCGTGGGTGAGCTGACGGAGTCTTGTATGTGTACACAGTAGACTCGCCGCATTGGCGGTAGCCGAGGTCAAGTAGGACTAATTGATGCACACGATAATAATGGCCATCGCGATGTGCAATAAAAATACTACGTTCCGGTAATAACACCGGCGACTTGCGACGACTGAATAACGCATGCGGCATTGTAGGCTACAGCGCATGTCGGGAGAGAGGATGGCATTTTAAAAATTCTCCTCGTTTCCAGCTCTACTTTGTCGTGATTCGCGCGTAAATGGCACCACGTGAGCTTTGTGCGTTGGCTCATGACAATTGCGGCGTTTCCTCCGTATCGTGCACCGGAATTATTATACTTCTTTCATAAAAAAATCGGATCGTCGCAATTTTCAACGCGCGACCCCTTTCGTATGCAAATTTCCCCGAGCTTATTCATTGTGCCGAACACAATCACTCATATGGCGCGTGTGTTATTGTTGTCTAAGCGAAATTATCGTCGGAACTAAATCGCCCAACTATACACTTGTCAGCCGCGACGACGCTGCGCCGAAGAAAATTAACGATGCCGGTCAGAGTTTTCCCTCGTTAGTCACCGGCCAACTTGTCAACGTCCACGTCTAATCAGCTGCTCTAGCGAGTGAATTCATCTCCGACACTTGCGCCTGTTAGAGCTAATGGCGTTTATTTACGGATCCAATGAGAATTTGACATGCGCACGAAAGGCGGAATAGCATTAAAGCGGCATGGGAACGTTTCCGGTCCGTTAAGGAAGAAGAAAAACAGAAAAGTTACGAGATGTAGGTGTACACGTAAAGTGACGGCCGTGACTCGAAATTTGTTATTTCGATATTTTCTCGTAATTGGGCTTGTTTCACGATGTTTTGTGTGATTTTCAAGACATGCAAATGCTGCTCGTCAGTTGGAATCTTCGTTTTCGACCATGTCTTCTATTGTTCTATGAGTTCTATTGTTTTGACCGACATGAAGCTGGTCACCTTAGTTCAACCCGAATCAGTTATAGTTTTTCTCGCATAAACAAATACATATAGCCTCCAAAATTCGTCTGACAACCCACGAAAAGTATAAACTTATATCGGAAGAAATTTTTCGATCAAAATGGCCAAGGATATCAAAGAACTGTTCAAAGACATAAATTTCGACTTGAGATTGGCCGAATGCGTAAGTGTCATTGATTTTAAAAATTCTTCCCACATCATCCTCTAACCGCGATGCTAACATTTGCATTTTTTCTCCGAGATTACGTGCTTGATCGGCATAATAGTGCTGTACAACACTGCCAACGTCTATCGAATCTGGTCGCTCCACGGTTGGTTTTTGGTCGCCTTGGCCTACGTGATCGCCTACTGCTTCGAGGACCCGAGCGTCTGGCTGGTAAAAAATTGTTTACGATAAAAGACCGATTTTTGTATATTTAGGCGTAAAATTCGTAACACGCTAGACGTTGAGACGCTCCTGCGTTCATTTTTCAGGAAATCGTCCTTCTGGTGGCGTACTTTGTCGTCATGCTTGTCACCGTATTCATGAACTTCTCGTCCCACTGCATGTTTCCGCTTATCTCTGCAGTACTGATCGGCGTCGATGTAGTCTTTCTAGTTCTGAACAAACGGAATAAATAAATAAATAAACTTCTTTGTGTGAAATCTCAAATATACTCGTTTTTATTCACGTTTTTGCTAGTAAACAAGATCAAGTTTTCGTATTTTGGTCAATCTATTATGCATAGACAACGATTGATTTTACAAATTGGTTCAAAATTCATGTGACATTGTTCTCCTTTCTGCTTCTCATTTCTTCACCGCGCGTAGAATGATGTCGACGAAGATAATTATCATGGATGCTGGAAAGAGGTTAACGAGTTATTTTCGAGCTATTTCTATGCGTGATAGAGACGTGTGTACTATCCTGAAGTGCAAAATACCTATGTTCATGACCAGGAAAATGTAGAATCTGTCGTCCGACGATTCTGAAACGAAGACGAACAGGGCATCGATTTGTATGTAGGATAGTATCGAAAATTATGATCAAGGGGATGAGTAAATAGAATTTACTTATATAATGCGTATTCTGGTACTGCCGTCTTTCGGCTGGAATCTCGACTCCCTTATCTGCGACGTACCAGCCCAGACCCCGAATGTGTTCCGCGTAAATAGCCGTGATCACGACCAGCTTTATCAGAGCGGCGACGAGCAAACTGATTTCCTACAAGAGAATTTTCGATCTTTACTATGGCTGCAAACATTTAAGAGCATTTTCTTGCATACGCACCGTGATCACAGTCGCCTCGAACCAGATGCACGCGATTACGAGTGCAAGTAAGACGGTGAGGAAAGAGAAATGGTAGCCTTTCACGATCACCTCGTAGTAAGTGTTGTACGTGGATTGGTAGAGGAGGAAAACGTTCACCAAAACTCCCAAGATCTGCACAGGGACAATATTTTGGTTCAGTCATAAGTGTTGTTTATTAGGTTAACATTTTCCATTATAGCAATATCAATTTATCGATTACTCACCAATACGGCGAATTTGAGACTGAAGTGGGGATCGCACCAGAGTTCGTTGCAGGATTTAACCATTGCGATATTTTATTGATTGATTAGTCCGCTGAAAGTCGATAAAGTCGCTGGAAGTACTGCTCAAAGTAACTTGAAGTTGGCGCAAGAGGAGGTTATAAAGAGTTACAGAACTTTCGAACTTCAGTTTTTATCGGTGATTTAGAACAAGATGCGAGAGGAGAATTCTTTTATTTGTCATTTATTATTTACCCTTTCATTATACAACGAAGTAAAAAGATTGAATACAGATGCTTTCGCAATATAAAAGTGTTACAAACAAAGTATTAGTAGCTTAAGCCTACGCGAAATATGCTTATCCTAGTTCCCTACAACTTACATGAGAACAAGCGATGAAAACCCTACTTACTTATTGATTTCGATTAAGAAGTCGATTAAAAATACAAAATGATAAGTGAGCGATAAACGAAATGAACGTAAGAACATTGTACTGTCAAGAAAAAAAAATTGGTTTACAAAAGAATGCGAGCACGTGTCTCTACGCAAACGTCGAATAAAATATCATACATTTAACTATTTCATTCAAACTTCTCTAAAGGTTCACCCACCCCTCGAGAAACATAAATGCAGTTTTATTAAAAAAAAAAAAAAATCGGTGATAAATTGATACATCTAGTTTTCTGTAAAAAAATTGAAGTGTTTCTTCCAAGTTCTCGTGAAGTTAGGCGAACTCCTCCTTGGCGATGTGCAAACCCGTCAATATGAGATCGACGAGGTACAGCGCGCCTTCTAGCACGCACAGAGATCCCAGCGCCAGGCCGACCTGAGAACAGAACGAGGCACGTTTACTCGCGGGACAAAAACATTTACGCATGCGGAGCAAATTGGGTCAAGTCTCTAAACGTCGAGAAACTTTGCACGTCGTTGACAAAAAGCCGGCTTCCTCGTGAAATCTTTTGTCGTTTGTTTAGATTACTTTTTGTAAGCATCGTGTTTTATTCGATGCCTTTTTTTATTAAAGAGTCGACATATCTAACAAAGCATTTTTTCTCCTTTCGTTACGAAAACCGACAAATTTATCAGATCTCGCCTTTACCAGAGATACTGCTATTGCGTTCACATAAGAGATAAAAATGAAAGTCTCACCTGTCTCTCCGTTGCAACGTGCAGGTACTTGTGCTCCGACATGTAGCCGTGCCAGTAGTGCAGGGCAGTGCCGCCGACTGCGAGGAACATGAACATGCCCACAAAGTTCATGATGACTTCCTAATTTCAAAAATAAATCGTTATCAGCATATTGTTTTTCAAGTGAGCACAATGCAAGAATTCAAGTTCGAATACTAACAACGATCGACTTCTTGTGATCCATGGTGCCAAAGCAAAAGCTGATAAGCACGACGCTGGTGTAGATGAAAAAGCCGACGAAAACACCGGAAGCGACGATTTCCGCGTCTGGATTCTTTTCTTCGTTCAGGTTCCATGTTCCACCCACGCCCAAAAATTCTCCGCTGTAGCCCGTTCGGTAGAGAATGAGGATGATCAAATTCAGTAGCTGAAAAGCGTTTGTTTTTCGTTAGAAGAAAATTGATTTCCGGCTTATCGCTGATTACGAATGAGTTGTAGTGTACGAGAAAAACAGTGAGTCAAACGTAGTATTAATTCAGTTGGCAGTTAAATTTTATTTCGATAAAAAATCATAAATGTGCGAATAAAACAACCTATAAATGCAAGACAAAAACTTTTGATTTTTCCAAAAGAATATTGGTCGAGTTTTAAGAACTGTTGCACCATGAGCTCGTTCCGATTAAAGGTGTGCGCGCCGCGCGTACGCGCCTCATCACGATGTCACGCATAGTATCACTCGATAAACAATGCTGCTCTTATCGCCTAACTGATACACCTAGTGAATCACGACTGTTCCACAAAAATTCTCCTTCAATGAATTTATATCCTCGCCTCACCAAATAACAGCATTTCTCGCGCTGTTTTTAGAGGTTTCCATAAATCAAAAATTGATCAGGCGTTTACCGAATTTATTAGTGGTATAGGATAATTAATTGTTATTTTGACGATATTTGTAGGATGATATGAATGAATCATGCTGTGAATTGTAATATCATTAACAAATCTCCATTGCATCGACGGTCGATGTTACATAATTTTTTATTTGCAGTCTCAAATCAGAGTAGCAGTTAAAAATAATGAAATTCTAGAGAAATGCTGCTACAGTTTACCCAATAATAACAGAGAATCTAACGGATAAAATCTTATCTGGCGATTGTAAAAGTTCAGCCGTGAAAACGAGGTGTTAATTCGACTAGTTTCATTTTTTACATCCTCGTGAACATATTCCACCCTTCATAAATAACAAAATAAGACTCGTAAGCTACAGAGCATTGACTCGACGTACAGAACCAACGCGCGCACCTCTTCCGATAACCACGAGATTCCCGAGCGGTAGAAAACACCCAAACTATATGAGCTTAACAAACCACACGATCTCACTTACCAATTTAAGCCCCTTGACGACGATGCCGCCGATCGTCTGTACGGACACCATCTTCAGCTGTAGATTTTCACACACGCACACTCGTCCAAGCAAAAACCAGAGTTAAAATCGCGAGCAGCGCGACATGAGGTGAAAATCGAAGCAACGAGCGACACGGACTAACGCGCAAGTGGCGTCGAGGAGAGAAAAAAGCCAAACCAGCGTCTTATCTAATCTGATAACGGGTGTGCCGGGAGATAAGAGCCAGAGACAGAGAGCTCTACACCTGCGCTATATGTGCCTGGGCATAGCGAGCCCTTATCTCGGGCTCTTTACCGGTTTGTAAATCCAGCGACGCATCCACGACTGCTGCGCCTTTGACACCGCGTGCGATGACCTATTTCCGGTCGAGAACATTTTTTTTTCTTTCACGTCGTTTAGCTGGTGTCGTGGTAATGCTAATGCTCGGCTGTTATGAATTTTTTTTCATGCAATGCTTGCGGCGCTAGACGGTTTTATGCTTTTTTCAGCTGAAGGGAAGACGATGAGTCACCGCGGCGGATGAGTATAGGTGAAAACTCGTCGAGCATTATAAATCATGTTGCTTTCGTGCGACACTTCCGAGGTATTGAAATATTTTCTGCAGGCGTGTGATTGATGCATGAATGAGACAAGCATTTTTGTGCATTTGACCGAAAGCACTATGCTGATCGATTACCTGCGATTATTTTTCAGAATCTGGGCTTGGCCATAACACCTGACCAAATCGCGGAGATGGAGGCGCACATCAACGACATCGACTTCGAGGCGGCTGCCAAGGAGGAGAAGGCGACCAGACACGACGTCATGGCTCACGTTCACGTTTTTGGAAACCAGTGCCCCAAAGCCGCCCCCATCATCCATCTCGGAGCCACTAGCTGTTATGTCGGTGACAACACCGTAAGTCCAATGAAAATTATCTTCGTTCGATTCACTGCCGAAACTACATCCTTTCCTTCTCTCTCTCTCTCTCTCTCTCTCTCTCTCTCTCTCTCTCTCTCTCTCTCTCTCTCTCTCTCTCTCTCTCTCTCTCTCTCTCTCTCTCTTTTAGGACCTCATCATTTTGCGCGACGGCTTCGACATACTCCTGCCCAAGCTCGGCGCCGTCATCCGTCGTCTGGCCAAGTTCGCCCTGGACAACCGCTCTATCCCGACGCTCGGTTTCACCCACCTGCAACCTGCCCAGCTGACCACCGTCGGCAAGAGGGCTACCCTCTGGCTTCACGATCTACTCATGGACGAGCGCGCGATTCGCAGAGCTAGGAACGATCTCCGCTTCCGAGGCGTCAAGGGCACCACTGGTACCCAGGCTTCGTTCTTGCAGCTCTTCAACGGTCAGTCGAATTCCTGCACACGTACTTGCAATAGTATGGAATTTACGCAAATTACTGATCGTCGAACGATTCTTGCAGGTGACGGCGAGAAGGTGAAGAAGTTGGACGAGCTCGTGACGAAAATGGCAGGCTTCGAGAAGCGCTACCCCGTGACCGGTCAGACCTACAGCCGGAAGGTCGACCTCGAGTGCTTGAACGCTCTGAGCTCTCTGGGAGCGACGGTGCACAAGGTGAGTAAGCGTCTTGACAGCGTTCTAATAAGTAACAATTTCGAACAGGCACCTCACCAAGCTCTCTCGTTTCAGATCTGCAGCGACATCAGGATCCTCGCTAACATGAAGGAGATCGAGGAGCCGTTTGAGTCGACGCAGATCGGCTCCTCGGCGATGCCCTACAAGCGCAACCCGATGCGTAGCGAGCGCTGCTGCAGCATAGCCCGCCACCTCATGACCCTTGTCAACAACACCCTGCAGACCGCCGCCAACCAGTGGATGGAGCGTACCCTCGACGACTCGGCCAACAGGCGCATCACCCTCCCCGAGGCCTACCTCTCGGCCGACGTCATCCTCATGACGCTGCAGAACATCACCGAGGGCCTTGTCGTCTACCCTAAGGTCATCGCCAGGCACATCGCCCAGGAGCTGCCCTTCATGACCGCCGAGAACGTAATCATGGCGATGGTCAAGGCTGGCGGTGACAGACAGGTGAGTGTCGAATTTTTTTCTGAAATCTCTGACTCGACTTGTAAACGCTCGACGTCTTCCGCAGGTCTGCCACGAGAAGATTCGCGTGCTCTCGCACGAGGCGGGTGCCCAGGTGAAGCAGCACGGCAAGGACAACGATCTGATCGAGCGTATCCGTCGCGACAAGTACTTCGAGCCTATCCTCGGTCAACTGGACGCCCTCCTGGAACCGTCCACCTTCGTCGGCAGGGCACCCGAGCAGGTACTCGAGTTCCTTCAAGAGGAGGTCTACCCGGTCCTGGCCAACTACGAGGGCAAGGACGTGTCGCCCGTCGAACTCAGCATTTAGACTCGAATCGCCGAGACTTTTTTTACCGAAATATCGTATATTTTTTCGACGCATTTTTGTTACACTACATTGCTCTTAAAGTAAAATCGTGGCTAGGCCGATGTAGAAGTCAAAGTCATGCGCTACTTTTTTTATCAATGCTTTTTATTGAACATTTTTCGCTTGTATAATATGTAAATAAACGGTTTTGCGCTTTTCGTCAAATCGAACGAGTGAGTTTGTATAACAATAAATGTCTCTTGCGAGCGTGAGCGAACAAAATACAGATTGTGTCCAACACAACGAATAAATTTGTACATCAATTGTGTGTGAGAAAGAACTACATTGAAACCTTTCTTATACATTTAACATTTGCGAATAGGTATACGTTTTCGATTTTTTTGTCATTTATATTTTTTTTACATTTTTATGTGCTGTGATAGCATACTTAGGTACAGAATAGAAAGAGGTAAAAGAAAATTTCCAAGTTGGAGAAAATAATGTATAGAAAGGAAGGAAAAAGTTTATAGAAATAGTGTGAAAGCAAGAGAGTAGTAGGTTTTCTAGATACAAGAAGAGATATTGAATTGAGTTTGTTTAAAAGTAACACAGATATAGTAATCACACGAAATTATGGACTAGACAAGCATAGTAAAAAATGGAGAAGAACAAAAGTGGCTATTTGGAAAAAGATGAGATTTTTACAAGTGAGAAAAAACAAAGACAGTATGCAAAAATTAAAAGGCTGAAAGAAATGAGTGTTGAGTAAAGAAAGAATAAGAAACGAATAGAGTAGAGTTCGAAGAAAATACAAACAAAATCGAGAAAAGACAATTACGAAAAGGAGAAGAGTAAAGAAATTGGAAGACGTAAAGATACAGTAAGAATTAAAGATAGTCAAATACAAGTAAAGAAGTAAAAGATATTTACAATTTTAAGAAAATATAATACACAAAGTAGAGAATAAGTTATCCAAACATAGCGAGTCACGAGATAAAGTAATAAAGATAGAACAATTAAAACACACAGAGTAGTTTATAGAGAAAAACGTAAAATAAAGACATCGCACTATAGATATAAATTTCTAGGCGAAAGCAAACTATTTACAAAGAAACAGCTTATAATAGAACAGCAAGAAATATCGATGAAAAAGTGTATTTATACAGAAAAAGAAAAATTCTGAGATCTAGGGAAAGTATAGAGAGAAATGTTCAAAGACAAGGAAAGTATCTTACAAAAAGTAAAATCAAGAGTGAGAAACAGATTGAGAAGTAAATTCAAAAGGCGAAGAAGAAGAAAGAAAATAGCATAAGATAGAGAAAGATTTCTAGCATAGACGATAGTAAAAAGTATGAAAAACAGAGTAAAGAGTAAACAGGCTGAAAAAAGTAGGCAGACAGAGCGAGCAGAAAACTGAAAATGAAGAGACCGGGTATGAGCAGGCAGACGTAAAAGTAAACAGTGGATTGGCAAGATTTGGCGTCCATTGAAAGTAGAAATTGTAATACTGGTAGGTAGAGTCTCGGAACGGAGAAGTACGATTGGCGATAGAACGAAGACATAAGTGGAAAGTAGTAGTTGTAAAGTTCAGAGACAGAAATTGAGGGGGAGAATGAGAAGAAAGTGAAAGCAGTCGGAAAGGAAAGTAGAGTTCGAGAATAAGAGAAGAGAACAATAGAAGAGACGGAAAAGCGAGAAAGTCGTTTATGTACAACAGAGAAGAAAGTTAAAGTATAGGTATAGTGACCGGAGTTTGAAAATAAAGTCGTTCGCGTCGCTATCACTGAGTCACCCCCTCGCGTCGAATACGACAACGATTTTTCAACATAAAAATAAAATTCACGCAGTAATAAGATAAAAAAATCTATACATAGGTACGACAAAAAATTCAACTCCACCGGACTCAACGACAGCGACGCAGTCGGAAAGACGAAGTCGAGCTATCACAGTGTATAATATAGGCGTACGCGGAGCGGCGATTTTCCTTCCTCTTCTTCTCGAAACCGTGAAAGTCAGTGTCAATCCGCGATGTTCCAAAAGCCAGAGAAATAGAAAACTAATGCGTCCTCCTCTACTCCTTAGCGATGCGGTAACCGCTGAAGGTGGTGCTGTCGTCGGTTTTCCCAGAGTCGACGAAGACGGCCACCTGATCACCGAGAGCCATGCGGAGCAGCACGATGTTAGCGCCGCCGGATGGGCCCGAGCTGACGACCGGCTGCCAAGTCTCGGTCTTGCTGAGCTTGCGCTTGAGGGTGAGCCGCAGGTCGCTGCTGCCGTAGCCCGCGAAGCTGAACTGGTACAGGCCCGGGCAGAAGGTCGTGAAGATGCCCGTGTTGGAGGCGTAGCCGACGCCCTTGTCCAGCAGCGTCTCCGTCAGTATGAGGCGAGCATTCTGTCGATTTTTCAAAACCATTTAGTAAACCCATACCGATTTTAATCGATCGATTTTCCAAGCTCGACGCTTACCTCGATGTTGGCATGAGTGCCGGAGAAGGCGACGGGCTTCGAGCAGTCGGATGCCGTGGCCAGTTTCTGCGAGCCCACAGTCGTGATGATGTCCGGAGGGTCGGGTTTCGCCGCGTCAACCAGCAAACCGGCCGCTAGCAATAGCACCGTCCACGCCAGCCTGCAATTTTATCGAATTTTCTCATTTGTAACGCAGCGGGTGTACCATGAATATAACTTTCTAATCTGCATCGAAGCCAGACTCTCAATCTTTCTCGCTCGTTACGCGCGCTTTCACAACTTTACATTTTTAATACAACGTGACATCTGGTCTCGTTGGGCAACGCGATCGTATAACATTCGACACGCAACGTCCATTACGCGCCGATAGTTTACGTATTTTTCATCTCTGCCGGTAATGAGCCCGAACTAAAGATACACTCGCATGAGGCGATATGCAATTGTGTAACGTGTGCAACGAGCCCGCAATCAAAGAACTTTCAAATTACCGTATTATCCGTGTTTGATCGCGTGCACACACACGCACACAGGCGACTCGTCGACTGGCCAGAGACGAGTGAGAGTAAGCATGGACCCGTCGTTCGGCTGTGATTTAAAAAGTGAAAGGCGCCGCTTGCACATAGGTGCTACGTGACCGTCTGCGCGCGTGTGCGTGCACGAATTTCCGCAACCACACAGTCCACCCGGGAAATTTCGGTTGTGCAGCGCTTGATTACCGGTGTTGCGCCGCAGATCTCGGATGCCTGCGGTGATGCTGCTGCTGCTGCTGATGATGACGATGATGGAAAACGAACCGACGACTTTCACTGTACACCCGCGCGCCGCCTCTTAACGAGATGCTGTTTTCAATTTGCTCGTGCATGAGGAAGGTAATCGGTTTTTAACGACCGGTTAGGATTGGCTTGGTTTGCGAATCGATGCCGGTGATGCGTTTGTCGAAATTCGCGATTTTCTCTAAGAATTTGCAAAAATCGTCCGGAGAAATCTGCGCATCAGAGTGTTTTTAATATAAGCGCGCTTCTTTATCTTTTTGTACAATTATAGCTTTTTATCCATTTGTGGTCTCTGCTATACTCAACGGTGTTACGAAACGACTCTCCGGCAGATTTTATTAATCGCCCGATGAAAAAGAAGCTCTTCAAAGACGACATTGTCGCTAAAAACGAACGAATTGATCCGAGTCGACATCTAAAAGTCAAAGTTTTCCATTACACGCTCAACGATCGGCAACCGGTCTCCAATCGATTCCAATTCCATTACATAAAGCAAACCAAACGAGTCGATCGCTATGAACCCAAAGCTCCATTAAAATCACCGCAGACAATCGCACCGAGCCGCAATAAGATCGCGGCAACGATTCGTTCACGATCGACAACGGCGCCGGTTATAGGTATAATTACGAGTACGTCCGACCGGACTGTTCCGCTTTCTACTCGGAGAGAAAGTACCGGCGACGACCTTTTTTTATCTGCGCTGCCCCTCGCGTCTCTTTTCTCTTTCTCTCGACGGCGACGCGCGACGCAGATAACGGGATACGTGGGACACAAAAACGGAAAAAGACAACAAGGAGGGAAAAAAGAGAAGGGCGACGTACTGCACGCGCGAGAGGAAAACCTTTCACTTTCCCGCACGCGATATCCCGCTCCAAGGCGAGATCGTTAACGTGCGTGTGCGCGCGGTGCAATACAATATCATAATTCAGAGCTCTGACGCTTTTTTTCGTGAGAAACGCCGACGTTTATACGCGAAGAGGTTTTCCCGGGCTTGCGAAACGCTTGCGCTCTTTCGTTGCGTTTTATGTCTCTCGGAGAATAGATAGAGCATAGTGCTTGACGTTGCAGCGGTCAGTTGTTTCGAATCGACTTGGAAAAAGAGTGTTTGTGCAAGCGAATACGTTTGCATTCTAAATCGCGACCCGAGATTGCGAGGCGTGAATGCATTATGGTCGCTTATAGTGCGGTGTGTTATTGCGTTATGATTTGTTATTATATACGGCTGGGATGTTGTAAAAGACCGGATGGGAGTCGAAAGTAAATGCTTGGGTTTTGTTTATTTTGGAGCTGCAGTGATACGGTTATGCAAACAATCAGTGTACGGGATGCAAACCAATTGTTGCGTTCTTCAGCAGAAGGTGACGAGAACATAACGCGCTTATTTTTAACGCAGGAACTTAATTATGCATAATTGCTGCGATTGAGCTTACGTAAGGCTTTTTTGATCGCGAAGATTAATTAATCGCAGTTCTGCGTGCATGAAGTGTATTTAGCATACGTCGAATCAGGGTGTTTATACAAATAAATTTTGTTGCTTGAAGAATTTATGCATATAGATCGCATCGCTAATTAGCGTTGAAAACTTTTATCGAACAAAGCAGCGGTGCTTTTAAAATACCTATGGACGCAGGCAGAATGACTCAGAATAATTGTGCTTCCGTCACTCGAAAATACGAGATAACAATAGGCTTTCATTATATTTTTGCACGTAATTCGAGCGTTAATTACGAAAATTAAGCCCGACAAATGAACGGAAGCAAGCACACCACGCATACATGCAACCAAATCAGTTCAGCGTCACGCATATAAAAGCTTCCACAATCGAACGCATTCAAAACTCACTACATCTACTTACAAAAAACTCAAAAACCGCGTAAAAAATTCAAGAGTACTCACATGATGTTGGATCCAGAGGTCTGTCAAGCGCGCCGACTGGATCCCAAGTGCGCGCGCGTTGATGTTGGTCTTGACGCTCGCGCGCGCTGCAGCAGCGGCGCCAGCGGCGGCGACAGTTGGATCGCGAGCCTTGGCTCTCTACGCTCACTTGCGCCGCGCGATTCCTGGACTGGGGCCCGCGGACACGCGGCTTTATATCACCTACCTCGCACGCGGCCTCCTTCCATCAGCTTGCCGCCCACCTTTCCTTCTTCCACCTTTCCTGCCGGCGGCGGCCCCTTTTACTGCACGCTACTTGTTGTTTTTTTCCTCTTTCCGCGCGCGCGCGCGCTTATTAGCAGTGAAATTTGAGTTTCGTTATGCTGGATTGAGAAGCGACGTTGATGCTTTGATTAGAGGGAAATCATCGACGCTGATTTTTACTTGGCGGGCGTGTGTGAATATTGTCGTTGCGGTGTGGTTGGTTTATGGAGAAATTTCATTAAATCGTAAAATCCCACTTTATTGGACACTATTCGAGAGCAATTGAGGGAATATGTTGTATAACGGTTTATTGCGACGGTGTGATTGCTTCCTTAAATTGTGGCCGAGCTATCAAAAATCACCATCGCAAGCCGATGGGCTTTCTTTTTCCCTCCGCGACGACGGCACAATAGATTTTAGAAAATTGTTTTTAGAAAAATTCTCGCATGGGGATTTTACGATTGTTGACGTTCGCTTTTTGTAGAAAACGATCGTGTTTACGCAACGGAAAACCGTTTCGAAAGGTGTATTTTTTAAACACGAAAAAATCAACGACAATATGATCGCTATCAAAAGTCGCGATAGTGGATTAGCGATTCGAGATAGCCCGCATAAGGCCTTTGTTTTGCTGCGAGCGCGGCGCAAAACCCCGAAAAGGTATCACTGGGTCATCGGAGCACCCTCGCTTTAGCCGACATACTTTCCATTTCGGCTTACTTATCCTTTCTTTCGTTTCTCTTTTTCACTTTTGTTTGCGGCCGCAGCGAATATAACCGCATCTCCACGAGCGCGTGCGAATGATACGCCCTTTCAGGTCCTCTCACCTTTCCCGGCTCGCACCGAAATTATAAAAACTTTACCATTCTCGATACGCCTTCTTTGACCGCTTATTCTTTTTACTTTTCTCTACCTACGGCACAATGCGCGCGTAATGAAATCGTTTACGAAACGAATGGCTGATATTGAGATTTTTGTTTGCTTTGAAAATAAGGCTTATACCTCCGTCGTGTCGTTCTCGATTCTCGTGTTGTTAAAGGATAAATTGCTTCATTATTAGCCAATCTTTTATACGTCGTATTGTGGCTGCTACACATATATGGTTCACTGAACTTTGCATTGGCTTTCTATATTTTTCTCGCCTAGTACGCAACGGGTTATGATAATCAAATCTCTTTATAATCAAGTCTAATGATCCTTTTTTCCAAACTCCGTACACGATAAAACATTTTTTTCTTTTCACGGAGCAATGCTTCGCGCTTTCTGACATTTATATCCCCGGCAAAATTAATTAATTTCTGCTCCTCGAGTTAATAAATTTCTCTTTCCAACGTGGAAACTTTCTTTGTCAGCGTTCTACTTCAGTTTCAGATTCACTCGGCCGTGTAACTGAATCGTGTTTGTGCAGGAGAGTAATACTCGAGACGAGCGTTGCGTATTTTTCTAGCTGGTACATAGAGATATTACTTTTCGAGGGAATTAATATATAAATTTTGCATGTTTACAGCTATAATTATATCGTGAGTACAGTTTTCTCCTACGATTAACACTCGAGTAATTTCTTATGGCGTAGTAAAATTTTAGAAAGGAAAATTACATAGTACGTTAATTTCTGGTACATAATTTCGTATTTATTTACAAAATATTCAATCTTACATTATTTATCATAAAAACTAGCGTAAAATACGAACGAGTATTAGGCACATGTATTGCTTTCGTCACTTTTTCTCTAAAGATTTCGTGTACATTCAACTCTCAAGGGGTTTTCAGAACTTTGATTCTCTCGTTGCATGTATTTACAATCCGACTCTGTTGAAATACTTATTTACATTGTCTTAGAAATCCCTTCTTTTTTTCCTTGATTCATGTACACTTTGACTCTTTTCTAATACTAATATAATATAGCAAAACGTAAAATATGTAGATCTCAATACAATTAAACATAGTTAAAAGAGCTAATGCGTTTGATTAATTATTAGGCACGTTAAAACAACAAGTTCTGTCTACAGTATCTTTAATCTTACTGACTACTAGCGCTCTTAAAATAGCTCAAGATCTACACATTCTAGGGTTTATTTCGTTGTTTGCCTCACGTATGATATTGCTTACTTTCCACTTCATACACGGTAATATTAAAAGAAAGTATAATAATTTAATATTAAAAAAATACTATTCTAAATTAGAGGTCATGAGCATTATTAAAACATCCTATCAGAATAGAATAACACTTCGTTGAATACTTTGATTTCATGACGTGTCTTAAAGATATTACTCTACAGCTCTATTTAACATCGTGCATTTTCACATCGTCGAATTTTCAGCAAGGATGCATTAAAAAAACTGATAGCATGTCTTATCACTTTGAATTGCGGTCTCACATAGAATACTTTCATTCAGAATCATACGCATTATTAAATCATGGCAGTATGTCACCTCAGATGAGGAGTTTGTTGTCTTGACAAGCGGGGCCCTTGCTGGGGTAGTTGCAAGCTCCAGCGCTGGAGTCAAACGCCAGATGAACCGGACAGTTGAAGACGTGTAGCGTGTAGCGCTTCTTCCACTCGTCCCAGTGGCAAGCGTAGAACTTATTACAGATTTTGGGATGTCTGAACAGACCTGGCCTGACACAGTCCAATCCGCCTTCGAGCTTCTCGTCGTTGCTTCTCAGGCCACCGGGTCCGTAGCGATCGAACGATTCACCCTGGTCCCTCAGATTGTTTGGCGAACCGACGGGTCCGTCGAATAGAGCCTTACCTGCTCGTCTTTGTGCGAATTGCTGTCGTTCGTCTGAGTTGTCCTCTACCCTGATCAACAGGGGCTGACGATCTTGCGTTCTTGCGCTCAGTGGTGCCTCGTTCTTTTCGTAGAACAGCGAGGGCGGTACAGTGGTAGAATACGTTGGAACGTACTCGTTCGATGGCTGTGGTGGAAGGTAGGTGGATGGTGGTCTTGCGCTGGTTGGTGGCAAGTATGCCGTAGACGATGGTTCTCCTCTCGAGCTCACAACTATGCTTGAGTCATCTCCACCTTCGTTAAACCTGGCGTTCGAAGTCTTAATCAACCTGTTGGACGGAATATTTTTAGCGAATTCGATTTCTTTTTCGTTTTCTTTGTCAATGTCTACATCTACGTAGATATCGCTTTCATCGTAATTAGCGAGATCGACAGGGCCGCGGTTGCGAGAATTGATCGGCAGGGTCTGTCTGTTTGACCCACGGAATACGGCAAATGGATCAGCCCTGCAAGTACACTCGGCTCCCAATTTGTTGAGAATCAGTGGGTGCAGATCACTGAGTTTGACGATGACTTTCCTGTTTTGATTTCTCGCGCCGAATTCTCCGCTAGCATCGATACGACCACGCGTTCGACTGAAGTCGCCAGCGTAAGTAGTAACTTCGGGAGCAACCGTAGTACTTTGTTGGTTCCTAACTCCAAAGTTACCTCCATCATTGAATTCGGAAATGATTTGAACATTTTGTTGACTTCCCGAGTTTTGGCGAATGATATCGCTGTTGAGACCTGCACCACCTATCGATGTCACAACGTCCGACCCTATAAGAGTTCTTGTTTGGCCACTGAAGCCTTGATTCTGGTTTGAGAATGAATTTGCTTGGTTGTTTGAATTTCCACCGGCTGATACTTGAGAACCAAAGTTTCCTGAACCTTGGCTGCCGAAAATGCCATTAGCCGATCCTCGGGAACCAAACTCTGCTGAAGCTTGGTTGCCGAAGGCCTCGTTCACTTGTCCCTGAGAAGCAAAGTTCGAAGATGCCTGGTTTCCAAAGAATGCATTGGCCGATTCACGAGCGCCGAAGTTGCCCGTAGCTTGGTTACGGGCGAATTCTTCAGCAGACCCTTGAGAAGCGAATCCTTGAGAGGCTTGGTTTCTCAAGACTCCACCTGAAATTCTCTGCGAACCAGCGTTCGACGATGCTTGATTGGTCAGAACACGGTTGGCAGTTCCTTGAGAAGTAAAGTCAGCAGCGGCATTCAAGTTTTGTGAATTGACGGCTGCCGATGATTGGCCAAATTGACCCTGCGAGAACTCCGCAGAAACGATTGGCCTTCTGAACGTAACTCCAGCTTCGGGAGCGAGCGTGCTTGACGGTAAGTAAACCTAGAAAGCATATATATTTGTTTGAAATAAGTTCTTAATCCCATATATTGCATTTTTTGGTGATTAATTACCTGATTGGGAATGGTTACAGTAGATCCGAAGTCGTTTGCCTCGTTAGAACGCAAAGATCCTGTCTGTGCAGTGGCTTCACTTCCGGTGAAGGAATTATAGTCCTGCGTAGACGTAACAAGTGGACTGTTTTCGTTTAACTGAAATGAATAATTATAAATCATGAGAACACTATAAAATGGTCAAATGTACTTTGGTATGATATTGTTTGACTGCTTACCCCTCTGGCATTTGTTGTTCCTTGCTGGTAGTTTATATTTGTGGTTCTTGATTGGCCAGTCACCCTCTGTCCAAAGTTTCCTTGTTCAGCGTTAGATGTAACGTCCGAATAATCAAAGTTACCAGTGGAAGCGTAATCGTTTCCTTGATCAAACGACACTCCGACGTCTAAGTACGTTTTCACATCAGACTGATAAGGCCTTTGCGTGCTGATAACCGCTGGTATCGGAGTTGAAGATATAACAGTTCTAGAACTAGTATCGATCACGGGTCGAACAGTCGTAACAGCCTGAGGCAATTTAGCAGCGTCAAAGACTGTTGTTCTGAAATTTTCTAGTGGTCCGGTAGTGAATCCGACCGGGGAAATAGTAGTACTAAAACCTCTGTTTTTTTGGGCAGATTCTATAATAACTGAATTCTGATTGTTGAAAGACTGAGCGTTAGAAATGGGAGATGGAGTAGTAGACTCGAAGTAGCTCGTTCGCGGTGGAACGGGTGTCGTCGATATTCCCTCAACTTCCAACTGTATCAATGGTTTAGGATAAGAGTAACCGGCAGTTTCAGTGTTGGCTCCGGACGCAGTATTCGTTCTTGAAATATCATTTGAAGTAAAACCATTGGCAAACTGAGATGTTCCAAAGTTTGCTGTACTACCCGTAACATCAAAGTTCGTACCTCTTGCACCAAAGTTGGCAGCGTTTGTCGTGCCAAAGTTTGCTGTACTACCTGCCGTATTAAAGTTACTTGCTCCAGCGGTGGTGCCGAAGTTACTTGCCGTTTCTCTTGCTCCAAAGTTTGTTGCAGCTCCGTCAGTGTTGAAGTTTGTGGCTCCTGCGGTTCCAAAGTTGGTTCCAGCAGTATTGAAATTAGCAGCCCCCGCAGTGGTGCCAAAGTTATTTCCTCTTGCTCCAAAGTTGGTCGCAGCTCCATCAGTGTTGAAGTTCGTTGCTCCTGCAGTGCCAAAGTTGGATCCAGCAGTGTTGAAATTAGCCGCACCTGCGGTGGTCCCGAAGTTATTTGCCGTTCCTCTTGCTCCAAAGTTTGTTGCAGCTCCGTCAGTGTTGAAGTTTGTTGCCCCAGCAGTATTGAAGTTAGCAGCACCGGCAGTAGAGCCAAAGTTACTTGCAGTTCCTCTCGCTCCAAAGTTTGTCGCAGCTCCATCAGTGTTGAAGTTTGTTGCTCCAGCGGTGTTGAAGTTAGCAGCGCCTGCTGTAAAGCCAAAGTTATTGGTTATTCCCTTGGCGGCAAAGTTAGCCGCTGCTCCGTCAGTATGGAAGTTCGCTGTTCCTCCTGCAGTGTTAAAGTTGGCTGTTGCAATGCTTGGTCCAGCAGTTTTGAAATTCGATGCACCTGCAGTTGTGCCAAAGTTTGTTGTGCTTCCTTTCGCCCCAAAGTTGGTGGCTGCTCCTTCTGTCTGGAAGTTTGTGGCAAATGCTTGTTCGCCAATGAAGTCAGGATTTGGCCTGGGACGAAGAGTACTAGGTCCAAGAACGTAACTAGCACTTCCACCCACTTGAGCGGTTGTGATTCCTGTTTTCGTAGGACCAGTTTTCGTAAATCCACCTCTAGTGAATATTCCATCGCCAGTTTCAGAGCTATCGTCAGCTTTTTGAATAGTCGATTGCTCATTTTCTGCGTTGCCGCCATTGATAATAAATGAATTTGGTATTCTTGTGTAAGGAGACGTTCGGTAATCTTGTATGTCAGTCTCGGTAACTTTGTTTGTGACCAAACCATTGTTGTAACGGATTGTTCCACGTCCACCGTTATCGAAATATTCATTTGTTCTATAATTCTGAGGAGTGCTGGATTGAATATTTGGATTTCTGAAATCTGGAGCAACAGTTGAGGTGGGACCATCGAAGTTGTTTCCAAATAATCCGGTATTATCTAACTCAACCGAAGGTCGGGCATTATTTAGGGGTACAACTCCAGGGACGGGTGTTCCTAAAATTAAAACAATTGAGTTAAAAATGTTACAAAAGTGATTAATAAATATTTTTGAATTCATATATAAATTAGGTTTACCTTGATTATTAAAGTTTTGAGCAATGGTCGCAGGAGTGACCGCATTTTGAGGTGGCTGCGTAAATCCAGTTGCAGTGTAAGGATTCTGATTGGCCGTAGTTCCTTGATTGTAGGACGTAGCATCATTGCCGGTAGTTCTAAATCCAGTGTTAGCAGCTGTATTTCCATTGAATCTGAAGTTGTCAGTTCCCGCTGGGAATCTTGTAATTTGATTATTAGAAGTACTAAGACTGGATCCAAATATTTGTGAATTTCCATAGGCATTTGTTTGCCCAGCATCTGTGTTAAAGTTTGCTGGAGCAACGGTGGAACTTCCGAAATTCGTAACACCAGTTGTCGTTCTCGGGTTTCCAGCTGCAGTGCCGCCATTATTAGTTCCGTCACGTATTAAAGTAATGGATGGGGTTACACCAGCTACAATAAACAAATTTACATTTTGATACACGTTGAGCAATGATATAATATTATTAAGATATATTTTATTATTATTAACATAAGTGTGTTTGATGAGTAGCAACTTTAAAATCAGTCCAAGTATTTTAAAGAAATTAATTAATAACACATTAAATGAATAACGTTATTGGTATGAAAAGCAGAATGTTGATATGACATATTAGTAAAGTAATGAGTTTAAGA
This sequence comes from Nasonia vitripennis, assembly GCF_009193385.2. NCBI lineage: Eukaryota > Metazoa > Arthropoda > Insecta > Hymenoptera > Pteromalidae > Nasonia > Nasonia vitripennis. The sequence goes on along the minus strand of NC_045761.1, from coordinate 10,252,062 downwards.
TTTTTAACTTGAAATTATGATTCATAATGACTATTTTAGTTAAAGTGAAACGACATTAAGATTTTATGCTATTTCACGAACGTCAGTCGAAACACGAAAAAAGTTTATCGTTTTGAATAAATTGCAGAACAATCAAAATATCTATGCAAATCCATAATACTTCACATAAATTGTAACTGATTTAAAAATTTTCATTAAAAAATGCGTACTTTGATAGAGTGTATTGATAATTCAAAATTGAAGAATGAAGCTATTCAAATTACCTAAACTGGCTTTCGAATAGTCATAAATATTCGTAGCTGTATTGAAATTTTGATTATTTTGTGTTCGTCCATTAAACGCGAATCCCGTCGGGGTTCGTCCTTGAGTTGCAAAACTTTTTTCGGCTTGATTGGCATATTGTCTACCGAAATTCTCGGTTGATGAAAGTCCCATAACTACGTGTGAATGGTAAATTACTGCTATATCGATCGAATATAAAGATTACTTATATGCGACATGTGTTAGTAAACAAAGAATAATAAAAACTACTTACAATTAACCGGGTTTAATCCTTGAACACCATTTGGATTGAATGTATTTTCTCGTGGTACAAACGGTATGATTGTGGAAGTAGGGAATCCAGCATTAGGGCTGTACGTAGAGTTGTATACTTTAAGTCCGGCATCGTCAGTGTATTGCGTTTTTCCAGCATTGAACAATCCAGGGCCACCTTGAGCGATTGTCGAAAATCCAGGATTTGGAGTTCGTCCATTGGCCCTATTCAAATCTATTCCAATTGTCGTACCCGATCCGCCAAAGAGACCAGTTTGTACGGTTGAGCCGAAAGTATTGTAATTGGTATTTTGGCCTTGAGCAAAGTTAGTATTCAGTCGGCCTCCTGTTACCAAACCATTTTGAGGCGTGACAGTTTCCCCAGCAAAGTTATTTATACCGTTTGTTGATCCAGCAGCATAACCAGTGGTCACACCTCCTGTGTAACCATTTGTTGATCCAGCTGCATAACCGGTAGCCGAGCCACTTGCAAAATTGTTTGCACTACCTGGAAGTCCAGCAGGTATACGAGTGTTTCCAGCAAAGTTATTCACACCAATGGTAGTACCAGCTCCGCCTGCATTGAATTGAGTAGTTCTGGACCCATCGTTGGAATAGATAGTGCTTTGTCCGCCTCTATCATCATAATCAGCTGAATTTGTAACGACACCTCCTTGACCATTAAATCCATTAGCGTTGACTTCAACACCCCTGCCAGTATCAACACCTGCAGGTGCTCCATTGCCGTTGTAATTGTGTCCATTACAATCCGCTCCATGTGCGTTGTGAGCTCCTTCACCTCCGTGATAATTCTGGCCATCATAGTCGATTCCAGCGCCTGCAGGGCCAGGTCCACCATAATTTTGTTCGTCATAATCACCTCCTGAATGCCCATTAGGACCTGGTTGGTTGTACACATTAGGTCTAAATCCTGGACCTCTTCCAGCCTCTGCAGCATTAGATCCAGCTGGATTGTAAGTTTGCGCATCATAATCAACAGCTCCACCCGCGTTGTATGTCTGCCCATTGTTATCGGGTCTAGCAGGCACGGCTCCGTTTTCACCAGCTTGGTTGTACACGTTTGGACTAAATGTCGAGCCTCTACCCACATCTGCACCAGTAGTTCCAGCTGCGTTGTAGGTTTGAGTAGCATAACCGGCACCAGATCCTGATGCTCCTCCTGCATTATAAGATTGTCCGTTGTATCCTGCTCCCGCATTATCACCACTGTAAGTTTGTCCATTATATCCCGGTCCAGCAACTCCCACGGTGTTATAACTAGCTCCGCCTGCAGCAGATCCGCCTGCATTATATTTCTGTTCATCGTATCCAGCGCCAGAATTAGCTGCTGCGGCGTTGTATGTCTGCCCGTTATAGACATCGCCATCATCTGCTCCGGAGCTAGCTCCATTGTGAGCTTGTCCACTATATCCTGCTCCTGCTTCAGCTGAATTGTATGTTTGTCCGCTGTACCCAGTTCCAGAGCCAGCTCCGGCAGCGTTATAAGTTTGACCGTCAAATCCAGCACCAGCAGCTGTTCCAGCAGAATTGTAGGTTTGCCCGCTGTGTCCAGCACCGGTACCTGCTCCAGCAGAATTGTAGGTTTGCCCGCTGTATCCAGCACCGGTACCTGCTCCAGCAGAATTGTAGCTTTGCCCGCTGGATCCAGCACCAGCACCTGCTTCAGCAGCATTATAGGTTTGCCCTTCAAATCCAGCACCAGCACCTGCTCCGGCAGAATTGTAGGTTTGCCCGCTGTATCCAGTACCGGCACCTGATCCGGCAGAATTGTAAGTTTGCCCGCTGTATTTAGCACCGGCATCTGCTACGGCAGCATTGTAAGTTTGGCCACCATATCCACCGGCGTTATAAGATTGTCCATCGTACGCTGCCCCTGCGTCACCGGCATTGTAAGTTTGACCGTCATAATCAGCTCCTGCTCCAAAGTTACCAGCAAAATGAGAATTTTGTCCATCGTATGCTCCACTATTATAGACAGTACCTTGCCCACCTTGATTAATACCAAAGTTTTCAAAACCATGCCCAGCATAACCACCCTGTCCTACGAATCCTCCTTGACCAATAATGCCACCTTGAGGTATGTGTCCTCCTTGTTCTCCCAAGGAACCTCCATACGCATATATACTGTGTCCATCGCCGTGTCCAGGACCGTTGCAGTTGGGTACCTTCCATGGCCATTCACAGATTAATCGGCTTTCGTCAAACACCAAACCGAATGGGCAACGGAATTCATAAGGAACCATTTCAGAGCCTCCTACAATATGACCACATAAATTATTATAATTTTCGTTTGAAAATTTGTCGCGTCAATATTAACATGTATTAAGAGAAGTATTTTTACCAAGATCGTAGCAGGCAAAGAACCATCTACAATTGTTAGGATCTGCGTAATAACCAGCGCGGCTCGGGCAGCGGAATCTGCCTCGAGAAACGGGTTCGATTTCACTACTTCCCGGACAGGCTGAACCTCTGGATATCGAACCTGGCCATGTACAGACTTCGGTTTTCTCATCAAAAGCCAGACCAGCTGGACAATCGAATTCGAAGACGGAGTAATCATCGACCTCTTGATTAAACTTAACACACCGGTAAAATCTGTAATTGAAAAAAGAGCAATTAAACTCAGTTCTTTCATTGAAGTTAATAAAATATTTCTTTATGATTTATGTATTCTTTACCTATTACAGCTCTTTGGATGCACAAAGTAACCCTGATGGGGACACGCAAAGGCAGTTTGCGTATTTTCACGTACAGCGCGGATTTTTCCCGCTGTATCAACCACTCGTACTATCCTAAAGTCCGAAGACCGCACATGCCTTGGGTAAGCAATTTCAGTACCCTGAAATAAAAATTCAAGAGTTAATTGCATAATCTCATGATGTAATGTGCAAAATTCTTTTTTGAAAAATCTTTGCATTCGAAAGGCATGATTTTCAAATTCATTCAATAGGTGCCAGCACCGTGCACACCGAGTAGGTAATCGAGCGGCGAACGGAACGCATACCATGCGGCCTTTCACTTCTATATCAACTCGATAATACCATTCCGTGCTCGCATTATCGGCCGAGCCGGCGCGAGACTCGCCGCTCGTTGAGCCGATAAAATTCACGTTGTCAACAACGGTTAAAATCGCAGAGCGCTATACAATCCTTTTTTACCTTCAAGTCTTTTTCCAGCGATGAAAGTACCACTTCCCTGGTTTTCCTTTTCATTTCCGTGAAAGCTCGTCGGACCGCTTGGGCCACGGATATTCCACAGTCGTTTTTCGAATCGTTCTCAGCGTCTCGTAATCCCATACCCGCCAATTCTCTCAAGATCACGTATTTACCCTGTTGGTTCAATTAGAAGCAAAGTTTTAGAAAATAATCGTCAATTTGGCCTGAAAGCCAGCATTTAAAATGACAATATCAACCTTAATTTTCAAGGAAGTCTCATCTTCGAAGGCGATCCACGTAGTATTTTTGAACGCGTAAGGCGCCGTCAGATCTTCGTCTCTCTCCACCGTCCACTCGCCATCATTCATCGCGTCACACAGCTGCGTTAGAAAAGAAAGGGAGCATTACTTTACGAAGGCATAAAATAGTATAGAGTAGTGAAAAATTCGAGTCGCGAGTTTGCGTACTTTTTTACGGTCAAAGACGGCGGGCTGTTCCTCCACGGTGAGAGATCTCGGCGTGTTATCCTGGGCTCTCTTCAACGTGAATTGATAAGCGCTGACGGGCACGGAAATCAGTATTTTGTGCTTCGGCGCACCCATGCCGCTTATGAGGTCCACCAAGCTATCGGTGTTCAGCATGTCGAACAGACCCATTAGTCGAGACGGATGGAAGGCTCGATAAGCCTCGTCGTTGTCCCTCAAGTAGTGTGTCGCTACCGTGAATAAGTCGACGTACCTGGTGAAGAATTTTCAAAGATTCGTATACAAAGTTTCGGCTAAGAAGGCGTTCCCGCATTATGCAATTTCTTATGCGATGACGCGACTACTGCTAAAGTTGGAAATTATGAGTGGTTATTTTGAAACTGATGAAATCACTAGCTAACAATCGATCCGTCATAAATAATCGCTCGATACCAATTATAATATCTATTTCAGTCCGTCTCAATCACCGCCAGTCTCGGAACAATCGCACTCGCGACCTTTAGGCGGGAAAAAAATATTGACTCAGAGCACCGCTTAATCCCATATGCAAATCAGCTTGCACCGCTCAAGCTAACAGGCATCAGCGACAGTAATTACTCGCAGAGTACTCTTGAAGAGCAAACAAGTAAAGCGTCCGAGTGCATTCAGCGAATTGCTCTCGTTGCAAGGATGTTGCCACCTAAAACAGCGTGTAAAGCCGGTCTCGAGTGTCTGCCACCTCGCGCGTGAGTTATGTCACACACGGAGCCGATGATGCATCAATGACTGCTGCATCTCTACTCGGTTCTCTCTCTCCCCACCTTTCATCCATATGCAACGAGGAAATCTGTCTTTCTCTCTGCGCGCGAAACTGGTGCAGCCGGTCGTTGCGACATCGCTGCTCTTCGTGCATTCCATCCGCATGACCCAGACCCGCTCTCGCCAAGCCTGGCGAAGTTCGCGCAGCCGAAGGAGGCCAGATTCGTCGTAAGTAAGCGCGCAGGACGACGTTTCAGGGATACACGCCCGTGTTGATGATGCGCGCTCTTGTTCTTGTTTTTTTTTCGCTCGCGCGAGCTTCTTCGTTTTACATGGAGCGATTCTTCGATGCTTCGTATAGGAATGGCCGAGACGGATCGAGATCACGCGAGCTCGAGTTTTGACCATATTTAGTCGCGGGGTGATTTGTCAGCGTTAAAGTGAGGATTAGTAAGAGACTGATGCAATATCGGTAATTCATTCTTCTGATGGATGTTTTTGCGGGCTGGGTTGGAATGTAGGACGATGCACTTTGCGTGGGTGGATCATGGGAATTGATTAATGTACTCAAGAGCGTAAAGAACAATCGTTAGTTCAGCTACTCCTTTATAAACCGAAAGCCACTGGTCGTTCGCTCGTTGAATTTACAGCAGCGTACAAAAAACGAATTCCATACTGTTCCAACCTTACCGCATGCTTTATCCTCCGAGCAATCATTAGCACATTTCATATACTCTCGTTTCCCCTAAACCCACAAAAGTTTTATCTGCTTTTAATGTGCCCTCGAAGACACGTGGGAATCGCGTGAAACAAGTCGTTAAGATCATTATACCCGAGCAAAAAATCCAAGCCATCAAGTTGTTAAGATGTAGCGCACACGCACGGGATCACGCATACGAGCTATTATAATAGAGACAAAAGCCCCGACGTACTTGGAGAGCTCCTTGAGCTCAAACTGCTTAGCCAAGTCCTCGGGTTTCGTCGGCACCGCCAGGAGGATCATCTTTTCTAAGCTCTTGTTCACCATCTCGTCCTTCAGACCCTTGACGAAGGAGACGAGCCGCTCCTTGCTACCGGCCGTCACGTTCAGCTCGACACCGTCGACCTTGAATGGAAACGGGGAAAATCGTTTTATTATATAGGCTTTGGAGTGTGTCGATTAGGAGACATAGTTTTGCGGTTTGAAAGGATCGTGACAGAATGTTTCGCAGGATCGTAAATTTACCCGACGCATTTTCATTCTCGTCAAACGACCGCAATGTATTCAGCGTATCGTAAAGTTTCTCAAAGACTCTATTGACGAAGAATTTATTTCGAGTGTTTTGTCGTTTAAATATCAATAGAGCGTTCACTGCTTTATATACGAGATTCGTAAGATTTTCCGGAAAAACTCGATTAGAATTTCTAATCAGCTTGGGAAAATCCTCGCGATTAGTGCATACAAACATCAATAAATACAGCCTTCAAATCACCGCATTATTCTTCACGGATGTCCAAAAGGCGTTGATACGTCGAACAAAAACAAATCGCCGCACTTACAGCGTTTATCGTTTTATAACCGGCTGATTGGTTATGCATCGACCGGCCGCATATACAAATATGATTGATCGTCGAGTGCGAACGCGATCATAACCCACACACGATAATAATATCAAAATTTATGTGAACGGACGATTTCAGCTGTATCCAGAACCAGTCGGCAGTCGACGTAATGAACTTTTTGTATATGCAATTACACACGGCAAACAACCTGCGCGCAAACTCTCTCGGCAATTAGACAATCAATTAGCGCTGGAGAAACTACCGGACCATAATCAATTAACAATCGCCGCGCGCATTCCCGCGAAAAAGCTCGCAGTCATCATCCTTTCCTCACCCGGTCCCGTTTCAAAACGCCTCCATGAGTAAACAACGAAAAGAGAGAAGAAAAAACTCGCGGATCACCGGCAAACCTGCCCTGCTACACGATGACGCGCAGCTGCGCCCGAAGAAATCCGCCGCCGCCGCCGAAAAAAAGACGACGAAACGCGGAAAGCAAAGACAAATGACCGACTGCAGCAGCAGTATAATACGTCCAGAAAGAGTTACACTCGGGCAAAAAGAACAGAGCAGCGCGACAATTGAGACGTAATTCATTGCAGCTGAAAAGCCTAGGCTCTGCAGACGAAAAAAAATGGCAGAGCCAGCGATCGCCCGCGGGGCCGTACACTACTCGAGCGGAGAAAGGACACGCCGGGAGCGCAGCTATACACTCTGATATCCGCGAAGGAAAGTAACAAAAAAGAAGGCGCGAGATCGCTCCGGGCCGTCGACCCGCGGGCCTCTCGTTATTATCGCAGATATATCGATTCGCTTTCATGGTCGCGGGTAGTGTATTAGAGAATATATGTATATACAGGTCTATCGCGCCTCGAGCTTACAGAGCGAGGATTTCCCGCGAGCGTGTGCGCGGCGGATCCGCGTAACAAGCTTTTGCATTGCGCAACTCGCTTGTAATACGTTGCGCGTAATTATTATGCGCGCGAGCGGTGAGGTTTTATTTTTTCGACCTCTTTCTCTGGCCATAGGCTTGTGACGCTATTTAATGGTTCTGCGGCGGGATGAGATTTTTTGAATTAAACTCTTTGTGATCGTTGCGACGAGGTGTAGAGGCTCAGGGAAATTAATTAAAAGCGCGGTTCGGAGTTTTTTGAGATACAGCCGAGAAAACAATCCTGTATAATGAAGTAGCGTGTGAAATATATGGTTTCGCTGAATTTCCAACGCGTGGAGTTTTAGATATTTGTGGAATTCCGCATAAATTAGGTGGAAAAGAATTCAGTGAAAATTGCGAGCAATTAAGGCGTTGCGTGTAATGTGTAGATGGAGACAATGACAGTCGAGTGAAAAATCATACAATGAGGGTAGATTTGCATACTCATACAGTAATTTTAAAGAATTTATACACATTTTATTCCTTACCTCTTTCAGAGCGTCGGTCAAATGAGTAACAGCCTCTTGTCGCGTCTTGGCCGAGCTTTTCAGAATTTCGTGTTTGTCGCTAACGGACAACAGGACTCTGATGCTAGGATTAGCCTCTTTGGCTTCATCTCGGAGGCTTTTGATTCCTGAAACATGCAACGCCACGTCTGAGTACAACTGTAGTGGAATAAACGTTCGAAATTTCGCTTTTCAAAAAATCTTCATATTCATAAAGCGCACTCTAGCTCTCGTTACGCAAAACGCTGCGTCGGAAGACACACTCCAACGGCGTGTCTATCCGGAAAAATAACAACGCGCATACTTTTACAAACATCGCATCCAGTTTCCGCCTGGCTCGCGTACTATACATACCCATTTTACGCGTTTTCCGGAAGCTTGGGTGGATTCGAGTTATATCTCCCAAAAAAAAACAACTCTCGAGCGCAAAGTGCGCATACATTTAGATAACACGTCGCGCTTTAAAATTCCAATCGGCGCGCAAACAACGTGGAACCAGACGAGTGTAAGCGCGCATAAATCGACGCATTACAGTAGGTACCCTTCCTCCGCTCGATCGAGTCTTAAATCAGCTCCTTTTACGATCGAATCAATCATCGCACAGCCGGAGATATAAACTCCCGCGGCTGCGAATTGATTCGCCGAGTCGTATTTCTCAAACGCATGCATCCGCGGATTTCTCTTATCTATGATGTGCGATGGAAAGTCGAGCGCTGTTGATATACTATCGAGATCGGCATCAGTGACTCCTATTCATGGCGCAATAAATCGCTCGCTTTGGAGTAAACGTTTCCTTTTTCTCGATACATATTATTAAGGTGAAGGTCGACGAACCGAAATAGCATCGCGATTATGGGCGAGTATACAGTAGCTTAAACGGCTGCGGCTATTATCTCGCGGAACTCCAGATGCTGCGGACTTTTAATTGGGAGTGGCGGTCTGTGTATACTGGAAATAAAGCGAGAGTATATGGTCGTTTTTGTGCCTAATTGTCCCCGGATGGCTGTGTAGCGGAATTGCGCTTTGTTTGGGAGTTTCTTGAAATTTATTGCGATTGGAAGGCTCGCTTTTTTCATCGCTATGTGCTAGAAGTGTCCGGTTGGAATGTTACATTTTTTGTGCGTTTTTTCAATGCAACAAAGCGCGATTAAGGATTGTTTAATGCTACGATCAATCGAGGAATTTACAAGCGCGCTTAGGGTTTTATTGTCGAGCAGTTGTTGTTTATGCTCTCAGTAAACTCTGAATTCGATTTCAAAAGTAGAAGAGCCTTGCGCAATTTGCGCGTGCGATTCATGCGTATGAACAGAGAAGATACTCTTTTTACAAAATGCAAATCATGTTTTGTATTCTACGAGTGAATGAAGAAAAATCGAGTAGCGAGTCATAACTTTACTCTCGTATACGTACATTTCTAGTGCGCAACAATTTAAAACACTTTAGCAACAGCGTCGATAAAAGTCAAATTATTTACAGCCGCCGTAACTTTGGCCGAACAAATCGCGCGAGTCACGCCAACGGTTCATTAAGCAAACTTTACCCTCTTATCTCCCTGGAGTCCTTCGCGTCGTCAAAACTTAAATACTCACCTCCCATCTTAAAAAGAAAATTACACAATTACTCAATACGCCTTTTCACGTCCTTCCCTGCGATTAATCTCTGCCACGATCCCCGGCGCAACAAATTGAAAAGGATCGCGCTCGATAAACATCTCTCTCTCTTTCTCTCTCTCTCTCTCTCTCTCTCTCTCTCTCTCTCTCTCTCTCTCTTCCAGCCGCGAAAAGCACGCGGCGTTGGATAACTGGATGCGTACGTACGAAGGACACGCGCCTCCCACGCAATGATTCGCGCTTATTTAGAGCAGCGAATAATGAGCTTTCACTTTTGGCTATAACGCGCCGCGCGTATTGTATACTCGTACGAAAACACACCGGGACGCCTTCCGCGCGAGACAAACGTGCGTCAACCGCCGAGTTCTTGCAGTTTCGAAATTTTAATATCTGCATGAGTTGGGTACTCGATTTTGTTTCAGCTCCCGCTGACTCGTCGCTTTTATTTTCGATTCGGTTCTTGGAAGAAGTATAAGAGAAAAAGTTTAAATGATAACGATGCTCTTTATTAGCTTTGAGCAATAATAAAATCGCACGAAAGGCTGCGTGTATTATTATAACGTTTGCAAAACGCAGGATGTGCTGGATTAATTTTTACGATTCGCGCGTTCATTTTTCTTTCGATGGACTCCCGCAATACAAACACGCACGCAAATCTTTTTTCTGTTTAATGTGTAGTCTGGATTTTGTAACTTCCTATATAATAATATACGTCGCAGTTTGATCGAGCGGAGGAAGCTCTAAATTTTTTAAAACAGCCACTTTCCCGTCAAAAACAAACAACTATCCTTAATATATCGAGCAATTTTAATGAACCGTGCCGTTACTCACACGCGAAAGTGAAAGTCCCCGTATAAGAGGTAGATAGAGAGAGCGTACGAGAGACAGGTGGTAAATAGATTATGAATTGGACGATTACATCGTTAGCGCGGCTGAAAATTGGGTTGTTCCAGCCAACACGGTAGTCAACGCGAAAATCGCGCGAAACGGAGACTTCTCTACAAATTAACTCATGTATACAGCGAGAGCTTAGGGTGTCCGATAGTCCAGTTCTTTAACCATATCTATACGATATAACGCAGCGTCGATTCTATAGACACGTCGCGAAATCGGCAGCGGCAATCAGCCTATTGACAACTCCGCGATTTATACATCGGTCTGCACAGGGTTTCGTAATGCCGACGTCTGTCAACGCACTTGTTCTCTTTTCTAGTCCGCGGCTTTTTGTCTCGCTGCTGTGCTCTCGCGGTCGCGCTGTATACCGATTTTCGATATGTCCTAATAAGGACGTCGCGCGCAGCAGAGTCGCGTTATATCATCCGAATGCGAGAACAATCGGTATAATGGCTGTGCGCGACGAAAATTTATCGGTTTCGCCGCGATGTATATAGGCGATAGCGGGGAATAACATTAAAAGTGGAGAGAGAAGCCGATCGCGCTCGAGTTTCCCACCTGTTACACGAGATCGACCATACGAGCTCTTGTTATCGAAATTGAAAAGGGCTGTTCGCGCGAGTGAGTGTATCTCCTACAGCAGTGTTTCTGCGTTTGTAAAAAATTGGTGAGAAAAACACGGCGGAAGAGCTTATGTGCATTTCGACCCGATATACACACGCATCAGTGTCATTCATCAGCGGAATTTACGCGAAAAATGCTAATCGCGGCTCTCATACACCGAATCGAAACAATGACGCATAATAAACGCAACCTCGCGAGCGCGAGCAATAAAGCGCATCAATTAACGTCCGCATCCCGGAGGCTCGAAATAAAGAGGAAACTTTATCCCCGACACTCTCGAGCGCGAACTCCGTGGCGTAATTGCCCGCTTATACGTAAGTATATGCGAAAGGAAGACGCGCGCCAAAAACGAGCAGTACAAGTAGTCCCTGCCCTGCAACAGCTTCTTCGCAAAGGACGCTCGTAAATATTCATCGTCGTGTAATCTTCGTGTAAAATTCCTCAACCCCATACAGCCGTGCGATTTTTCGCTCGACGTTGCGTAACCTCCTTAATCGATCGAGGCAGCGGCATAACAACACAATGTGTAACGCGAGAGAGAAAAGGAGAGAGAAGCTCTCGAGCGCGTCCGGGGAGAGAAAAAGAAACGAGTTCGAGCGTCGCCCGCGGGCTGTCTGCCGAAATTTCTCGATGATTTGTATTTGTAAGCCTGCTGGTACAATATTATCCGAGGGCGATGTCGTAACGGATCATCGTTGTAATATTATGCTCTGAATTTCGCTCGAGGAGTCGGCCGATCTAAAATCGCTTCTACTACTACGTCGAGATCCAACACACTGAGACAACGTCGACCACTCCCAAGGGCGCGCGCGCGACAATTACCGGCTAATTGCGATTGCGAAAGGAGCATCCGACGCATCCACTCGTAAGGGCAAGAAACGTCGCGGCCGGCTGTCCTCGTTCCAGATCGCAACCCTCGCGGGCTGTGTAGAGACGCGAGTCATCGCGTCGAGGGTAATCCGCGAGAATCGCCCTGCGGGATGCGCGAAAAGAACCGTATAATTGCCGGCGATTAATTGCCCGACAGCTTTTTCGCGGTTAATTGCGTCGCGCATAGACTGTAACATGCGCGCACGTGTGTGCTTGTAGAGAGGATTTTGAGTCTGCTCGCAAGGTATTTTAGCGCAATCAATTTTAATGAAACGCTGCTTTGTTATTTAAGCCATAAGATAGTTAGAGAGGTTGGAAAATAATTGCATTGTTGCTTGATTGAAAAGTAAAGTAGTCAGTATCTCCGTAAACCCGTAAAACTCTCTCAAACCCGTAAATTCCCGGCAACGAGTTTTCTTTTGAAACGGCTGCAAAGCTTCGATCAACGTCAAGTGGCTCGCGCCACCCAAAGCTCTCGACGACAATACATCGTCATTAGGGCCAGAAATCGCTCGGCGCGTTCTCACGCAATTAATCGGCGCAAATAATCGTCGCCTTAAATAGCTCTTCGCTTGCAGCAGCAGCGGCGGAGAATAATGTCGCCGTCGAAGCCCACGCGCGCGGCGAAAGCAACATAGCCATCGCTCGGGGGCGTTTTTCCCGCGCACATCTCAGCATGCAGCATCAGCGCCGGCGTGTGTGTGTGTACACGCGGAATCTAGCATTATAACTCACCGGAAGCGTCGAGATCCTGCAAGTCGTGGCCTTGATGGACGAGCGTCGTGCAGCGGCAGATGGCATTCTCCAACAGCTCGAGATTGCTGCGGCTCGTGTAGCAGACGATCTCTCGACCGGGCGTTCCTTCGCGATCCGGACATTCTGCAAGTGGAAGCGAAAGTTTCTTTGATAAGACGTGATGATTCCTTTTTTTTATTTTTATTTTTATTTTATCTTTATTTTATTGCGCTGCGGTTGCGAAAGCTCGACAACTGCGCCGATTCGAGGGCTTTTGTAAAACGCATGTATCAGAGTTGGGTTGCAATTAAGTGAAGGTAAATTCGAGTAGGGGTATACATGGGGCTTTTTATTGCGAATATGTCATCAGCCGTACCGAGCGGACGATGTACTACTGTGCGCTCACGTCGACGAAATCTAGGTCTGCGGCGGCTTAAAAGGGTAAAACGATTTAACATTCTTGTCTTGATTGACTTCGAAGACGAACGATTTTAGTCCTTTTTATTATTTACTCCGGCAGCGAGTAATTGTCTCTACTGCATTCCGGCCTGGACTTGAAAATAAAAAGTTAACCGTCCATATCGCGATGCAGTCGAGTTATGATGTAAAGGATATGTGGAGACGATTATACTTTTTTGAGAATCATTGTGCAATATTGAGTTGTAAAAGATTTGAGCGATCCGAAGCAATGTTTGAGTTATCATTTATCGAGTTCGCGTAATTGAAATGTTTAAGCGGTTTATGCAGATATTCGCTCGAAAGCCGCCGAGTACGTAATTTATATACAGAGGCACGTACTGTCGCTAATGTGCCTAAGTTTCCAAGGCATATACGATAGTCGGAAACTCAAACGGTTTATTGCCTCCATTAATTCGTGATTAATTATGCAATTGCGAAAATTAAGTAATTGAACTTTCCTCTGCCAAAAAGAGACATAGAAATAAATTCTATGTGTTTGCGTGTGACTTTCAAAATTATACTTTGAAAAATAAGTTGACGTAATTATATGGCATACCAACGCGCTATTATCTCCCACAATTAGGCGTTTCCAAAAACCGAGCTTTAAAACAGCTCCCAGCAATCAATCATCCTCTCGACCTATTCCAGCGATTCAGAACTCGATATAACCCTCACCACCCACAGCGGCAATATAAAGCAAACAGAGGAGGAGGAATACAATCGTGATGCGGCGGAAATCTACGAAGGAAGGACAGCCGGAAAACTGGCACGCGGCGCGTGACATCATCGACGTTGCAATAATCCTCCCATGAACCTTCGTTACACACACCGACACCGGCGGCTCGTTTGCATTCGCTTATGCACGTCTAATATACCAACAGCACTACCTTCTCGTTTATTTCCGCGCACAAAAATCTCTCGCGATTATCTAATTGTGGCAGTGAGGTAATTGCTCCCGGACGTCAACACACACACACACACACACACACACACGCGCGCGCGCGTAATTCGACTGGAATGAAAAAGAAAAAGGTTCGAGGGGTTTCGAGAAAAATTAGTGAAGTAATCGGGCGGAATTTCGAGGCGAGTTATGCCACGTGCTAGATCTTGGATACCAATAAAAGTTTTGTTTTGTTGTTACATACGCGCATATGTGAAAACTCGTGCGAGTGCAGTAGCATGTGTGTTTTATAATCAGTTTTTATGCATCGCGTTTTGATAAAAGTCGAGAGTTTGCGTGAACGTTTATTTAGCACATACATTCCGCGTTTCAATAGAACATAGTATATACAGCGATGTGTGTACGCGGTTTCTTTTTTTTTATGAAATCGATGAAAGACCCGTTTACATAGCTTGCCGAGTTGGGATAAATTACGGCGTTATTAGCGCAGTTGCTTCAGAATAATAGAATCTCGTTTTCTTCAACTTCACTTTACGAGTGTTACGAAGTAGGTATACATCGCGAGAGCATCGATCTCCGAGGGATCCCGGCACACAACAATCGGACTCTGAATTTCGCGCTCGACTGCCCCCGGGGCCTCTATATACACCGCACTCCTGCTCACGGCGCACCGCAAAGTGAGTTATGTGGCAGATGCGCTTTCGTCGGCTTTTCCGAGAAAGCGGGCCTTTTTTGCGCTGTACACCGGCAGCCGCCTACAGCCTACTCCGACGCGGAGCTGGATATACTCGTACTTTCGGTAACGGCGCACACGTGCGCTGCACTCGAATGATATAGAGACTGACTCCCGCGGCTGTAGTAGTTAGTTAGCCTCCAGAAATGTCGCTCTGTGTTTTAATCAGCAAAAGCAAACCGGAAATATGCGCGGAAAAACGTGTAGCTAATGAAGCTTCGTCGCGAGGATGAGATTTTTTTCGAGAAACTATAAACGCTGTAAGGGTGTGCGTGTCATCGGATTCTCCAGCGCGCGAAGGAGCGTCTCGAACAATAGAGAAATCTGTTAGTCGAATCGAGTCTCGCACTCGTCACTCGGCAGTTATATCGTAATGCTATGGAGGTATGCGCGGACGAGCTCGAAAGAGGATCACGACTGGAGCGCGGGGAGCTTTCAACGCGCCAACTGTTCGAATCGACGAAAGCTGGGGAGTATAAGTACGGGGAATCGTTAGGTAAAGTTCGACTTGCGGCGAGTGAGTATTGTTTAAACTTTCGCAGTTATCAAAACCGTTAAACACACGCGTTATGTAACGCGGAATATTGAATAATTAGAAACGAGTTCGCTATCGCGCGCGACTTTTGCGCGGAGTGGCATAAACGCGCGTGATTTAATTTACAATTACATAAGTAAACTAAAAATAGTGTGATTCCGAGTGTATTTATGCATTAGCTCAAAATTATCAAAACGTAATGGTAAAAGGAAAGCAATCGGCGACACGCGCGCTTGGCGAAACCAGAGCGGAAAAAATCTAAAATTTCCAGCGAGCCCGAGAGCAAAAAAACAGCGCGACACTTATGCAAAAGTTGCAGCCGGAACAGATTGTGAGCGACAGGTAAAGCTCGGTCGCGTAACTCGCCGATCCAAATCGATCATCCCGCGCGCGTTTCGAATCGCGCGCGCACAGAAGAAATATCCTCACTCTCGCGGCTTGACAGAATAGAGCGAAAAAATAAAACTTACTCAGGGCAGTCGTCGCACTAATC
Organism: Nasonia vitripennis; assembly: GCF_009193385.2. Classification (NCBI taxonomy): domain Eukaryota; kingdom Metazoa; phylum Arthropoda; class Insecta; order Hymenoptera; family Pteromalidae; genus Nasonia; species Nasonia vitripennis. Next base: position 10,236,296 of record NC_045761.1, on the reverse strand, counting down.
AGTAGTAACAGTCCGACGAGCAGGCACTGCACACGCCGGAGCCGCGTCATCCTGCCTCGGTCTCTATCTTGCACACGATATGCGATTCCCTTGGCCGACGATCCACCGAGCACGCGCAACTCAAGTTGGAGAAAAAATTTTTTTTTTTTAAAAGTCACTGGCTGCCGTGAAGAAGCTCCTCTGGTCGCGTCATACGTCTGCGCCTCTCTCTCTCTCTCTCTCTCTCTCTCTCTCTCTCTCTCTCTCTCTGTCTCTCGTGCGTGCGCGCCTCTTCCTCGGGGGGTTGTGTGCTCCCGATCGCGACCGGTCGGGGGTCTGAGCTGTGACTGAAGCCGGGGATTCTGCGGACGCGGACTTTAAGAGTTGCGCTGCCGTGTAGTATCTCTCTCGGGAAGGAAACGGGGGAGGGCGAGAGCCGCCGCCGCCGAGGTGAGCCACCGCCTCTCTCGAGCGAGCGCGCACACCTTGCCGATTCGCGCGCTCTTTCTCTTTCTCGCGCCGCAGCGCCTGCGATGTGTACGGGCGCTTGTGTCTCGCTCTTGGGAGAGGAGCCTCTCTCGTTGTTTCGGCGATGGTCAGTGGATGCGATAGGCAAGGACATCGGGGCGACTTTTTAAGGGAAAGGCGCGTTGATCGTTGCGATGACGGAGGGATGAAGCTGGAGCTGGATCGTAGGAAATAATTGCCGTGGCAATGGGAGGAGAGCGGATCCGATTCGATTTTTGACCTAGAAAGGACTTTTACGACTTTTTCGGATCGAGAGTGGCGTCCCCGTGCTACAACTTATCGGATCGAAGTAATTTTATTTAATATAGTGTACTCTACGTGCTAGTAGCAAAACAGGTCTCTCTGACACACCTCTCTTTGCGCTCGTGCTTTCTGAACTTTCTTCGGCGAATTAAATAATCTGAAAGAGTGTCAGTTACGCAAGCGAATTAAGCAGTAACTGTACAAATGTAGGCTAGTGATTTTGCGTTTCCTACCGACACACGCTCGTGTTTCTAGAGTGCGATCGAAAAATGGGCCAGCTCACTTCCGCAAAACCAAAATCAAACAGACTGCATTGTAGGTAAATCGACGATCTTTACCGGCGTTTCGTAAGAGACTGGTGACGATTTTGACCTTCGCACGCAGAGGCCCAAAAAGTTCTTATCTTCGCTAATCACACTTGCATTAATGACACTAACTTTAATTGAACGCCCCAACGATTGAATTAACTGCAAACGAGCGCAAACACCCAATCCTTGCCGGCATCGGTTTCGCGAAAAAAAGCGCGCGAACCTACATGGCGTGGACGACTCTCGAACTAGACATAGACTACCGCTGCTGTTCCGTCATCTCTGTACACGTGTAGCACAACGCTCGTCTTCCGCGCACTTGGCACGAATAAATTACAAAAATAAAAAAAATGTATTGCGAAATTGATGCGTACAATTAAAACCACAAGCCGCGCGCGTCAACGGGTTGCGAAAGCCGATGCTTAAAGAGTCGTTAGCCTCTTTCATGAGTGTGAGGACGGCGTCGTGGGTGAGCTCTCGAAAACGGTCATTAGGATTTTTCAGCCTTTTATTCGCCGCCACACGAAAATCGTCGCGCTCTGCTTTTCCTCGAGTTCTTGGACTACGCGTCTATCGCTAGCCTTGCTCGTCTTTTCGACCGGTCGAACCTTGTGCCGATTTCATTTTCCCCAGCCGATTCGTCTTCTCTGCAGCATCGCGCAGACGCCGATTTCAAGAATATAAGAATACTTTAAGGATTCAGGTCGCGCGGAGTGTTTATTATCCGCTTTTTGTTTACGCTCTGAACTCGCGCGTTATACTCTTGCGGTTAATAACCGTTGATTTTAACATTGAGTAACCGAGGCGCGTTATAAATTCGCTTCTAAATTACCACACGTCGACGCATCATCGCGATACCCCGATACTCAAGCCGAGAAATTCACGATAAAGCGCGATTCGATTGCGTTACTTGACTCGAAAGTTTCGCAAAAAAGTGCCGTAAACAATTGGCATACTCATCCCGCCTCTCGCGTACACACGTCGTAATTCGATCGTACAAGCGCAGAGCGCTCCTTGACACAGTAAACGTAATACCGCGTAACGTCACTCTCGACTAGCAAACAATAGTTTTCGCGTTAGAGAAGCTATAGAGGAAAAAGACGAAAAAAATTGGCGGGATTTAACGGCGAAAATAATGGTGGTCATTACGACGCTTCGCGCGCGCCATACCATAAGAAGAACGCGAACTTCGTCATTTCTGCGCGAAGAGATGTATATAAAGGACGAGCCCACGCCGATACGCCCACGCGTCGAGTGTACAGTGTGGATGCATCAGCTGCAGTGTATTCCGTGCAGCGACGATTGATTTTCCCAGGACACATCGTCTGCAGCACGTCGGAGCGAATCGCTAATCGTTCCGCTCGATGACAAATCGTCGACGGAAGCTGGCTGTGAGAGGAAGCTCTTCGTTGATTATGCAGCTGTAATTATAGCCCGTGTGAGCGTTCGCGCTTTGACGCCCGTTTGTTTGTTTACGCTATGGGATTGTTTATATCTATGAACTCCTGGTCGTACTCTCCGCTCGACGCTGCGTGAATAGCTCTCATTTTAACTCCTGTGCACACAGACGCGTGCGCGGATCGCTGATAAGAGACAGTTTAATTCAGTTAACTTCCGTAGATCTAGATACCAAGATATCTAGTATCTAAGATACCACTTCGGCCATTAGTTCCGTAACCGCGGTCGAGCTTATTCCGAGAAACCGCGATAGGTATATCATAAACATCGTGAAAAACGCGCGACGTTCAGTAATCCAGACGGGAAAATCGCGACGCATAATTCACTCAGCGCGCATTCGAATAAGTCGCCCCGAGGACATCCGTAATAACAGTGGCGCGTTCGAGAAATCAAATAAAGTTACCTCTCTCGAACAGTAGCCCCGGCTAATGTAATTGCACGCGATGCATATCGGCCGATACTACGCGAGGCTCGGGGTGAAACTCGCACGCGTGCATAGTCAATCAGCGATTAGCCTCGGGCTCGGGGCTGATATACAGCGGTGCGTCGATTGTCGTCGTGCGATTTTCCTACTCGGGATTTTATCGGTCGTAAAGTTAATTTTTAATCAGGCTGGTCCGATTTATTTTCGGGTAAATACGACTCGCTGCCTACGTGCGCTAACAGCTATATAAACAAAATTCTCTGTACTCGCGGAGCAATAAACTGCAAAGTACACGCTTACAGCACTCGACGATCGAGCGTAACGCGCTGGCGGTATTATTCAATTCCCAGTGACTGAATTACGAGCCGGCAGTTGGGGTTTCGTTTTCCGATATTATACATGCGAAATTCAACGCGCCCAGTAGTTACAGTCGTGCTTGGACGGACATCATCGGCCCTTCCTCGTAAAAGGATACCTGTTATATGTAGGTGCTATTCATTCGCGTGTGAAGTCGTCCAAATCGCATCGGCACACACGCATTCAGCTTCTGACATAATAAGTCGTAATAGAGGAATGAAGAGGAAAATTCTTTCGAAAGAAATCAACAAATATCCAAAATATTTTAGAAAGTCCGAAGCAGCCGCGCACAGCCGAAGAAGAAACCGATTACAGTGGAGGTATTTGATGGATCAGGGATATATAATTAAAAGTTCGACCACAGCTCGACGCTCTCAATTATCCAGAAAAATGCATCAAGTTCAGAGTGACACACGCACCGCTTCCGACTTGTCGCGGTGAAATTAAAAAAAAAGCGCTGCATCGGTCCACGCGCTCTTGCGGAGAAAGTAGAGCCGCGAAGTATTCGCGGGTGTTTCCATTATAGGCATCGGCGGAGCTGCTGTAAATGTACATATTAACTTGGATACCGACGACAGACTATCCGCCGTGTATAGAAGCTGATAAAAATCCGGGTTAAATCAGCGATACGCGCCACGTAATCGCCGCGCGCGACGCATAACAACACTTGCTTTCCAGTTTGTTTGTTAGTCTGTTTGTTGCGGGGGTATTAAACCTGAAGCCGAGTCGGCGAGAGAGAAATAATTAATGAACGTGAACGCGTGCAGCTCGGCGCCTGTTTTTTCAGCGGAGGAGGTGTTGCTCGGAAAGGATATTGTTTCCGGATAATTGACTGTGTGTGTTTTGAATTTTACGAGAACCACATAGGCGAATTAAAAATGTGTCATTAGCTACGCGGGGGTATCCGAAACATTCGTTAATGAAACACTCAATTCCCCCTAAATCAGTCGTACACAACGTCGAATTCCCGCTCGTCGACGCAGGGACAGGCGAGAAAAATCATCGCGTCAATTCGAGGACGATAACTCAACGCTGCAAAAAAACCGAACTAGATAAAAGGGGCACTAACGATGAGCGACGCGGACTTCTCACGATCGCTCTCGCGCTCCGGCACTGTGCAGCGAGATTCCATCGATTACGGCCGCCGCTTGCAGCGCACAACATCGCGAGCAATTCGACTTTTGCGGGACAAAAAGACGGCGCGAGATAACAAAAGTCGCGTAACCGCAATTACACCTGTCGCAACGGGGCGATGCGAGGTGGGGCGGAAAAATTCGGATACCGCATCTGACGCACACTGTGTACTTGTGGTACGATTAATGAAATCGAGCGAAAAAGCGGCCGAGTGCAGTTTGGGCTGGATTCTTCGGATTTTCGTGCGCGGGGACTATCGTATGCGCGTTAGGTATAGGAAAACTAATTAGGCAAGGGGCTGATTGGGCGAATAATTGGCGCTGATCTCGGAATTATTATTTCAATTATAATTATCGGATAAGGCATGGCTGTGGAGTCAGACAATGGGAGATGACTTTCGTCACACCTATAACGAGGCATGGCCAATACGACGATATAGCGTATGTAGTTGCACACATCCCTCCGCAGAAAACTCACAATTTCCCGCGTGACTTTCACATCCTAGATCTGCTCTCTCGCACACACAGCCTGAATTTCGCGGCTATGTCACTGACTCCGCATCAAGGCGTGGTTGTGCCCGCAGATCTACAGATCGGCCTGAAGGACAGCCTCTATACGTTTCGTCGCTGTATATACATATATATGAATCGCGATAGCTCTCGTATACGAGGAATAAGAGCTCTGCGTATGTAGCAGTCTGGGAAACTCGATTATTGTCGGCGGCTCCATGTGAAAATCTGATGGAAGAGAGACCAACGCTCGTAATGATAGCGGCTGCCGTTCGATCATATACGTTGCATGCGCGCGCGCGCCCGTGTTTATCGCTGCTCTCTCGCGGAGCTAATTTTCTCCAGAGTTTTCCATGGACTTTGTTTTTTCGCGATCTCGTTGCTTTTGTGCTGCTGTTGATTTTTTCTAATTCCAATTGATTACCAATTGATCGAGATACGTATCAAAACAAAACAAGGCATTATAAGGGTCAGTTTGGATCGGAGACACATCGACATCTGTGTCAAAATCGTGCGCGAAAATATCCTCGTTTTATTGTTGCTCCTCGCGATACTCGACTTCATAATCCGCATACACGCACATAACGCCCCGCAGTGTACACGCTGGCACACTTGTTACGAAACTAATCAGCTCCGAAGCCTTCTACTTTGCGTACGACCTAGATCCGCGCGGCGATCTGGAACAGATTCCGCAAACATCGATAAGCGGCAACAGTCGTGATCGGCAGGATTATTATAATACATCACAAATCTCCGAAGCATAAAAGTTTTGACGTTTCCATCATAGGCCGCACAATAGCTGAGTAATTAAAACCGTCCCGACACCTCCGAGACTTCCTCCCGGTGCCTATGATATCTAATACGCGGACAACAGAAAACAATACGCATTTCGCAACCTCCTCAACCCAACGTACGGTCTCTGCTCCCGTACATACAGCACATATCCGCGAGTTTGCTGCTTTTAGCCCGAGGCACACGCGTTATATGCGCCCGGGACCAAGTTACATACGCTTTCCCTCGCGCTTGATGACTATCTGCCAATCGGCTCTCGACGGCTGCTCTACTCTTGCAATTTGCCGATTTTTGCCAGTCTCGCATATGTGGGCTCGCGCGCGTGATTCTGGGATAATAAGTCCGACACTTTTTTCGCGCGCGCGCGCGCAGCGTCATCGTTGCCCGCGCCGGAAACGAGACGTAATTTTGCGTGCTTTTATAATAGAGAATAAGAGCGATAGTTTCGGCGATCAAAGGAATTCCGGCGCGTACTTGGAAGGTCGCATCGCGGGCAAGTATTTTGATGCGAGCCGACGGGCTGTGTAAAGCGGGCTGTGCCTGTAACCCTTATTGGATTGTACGACCGGTGAAAGCTTGCCGATTCGATTTTTCTTTTCGCGGATGGTGATTGCGGGTCGAAAATACGGCTCGGGAGTGTGGAATTGTTGGGAATTTGCAGTTTTATATGTGCACCGGCGGCTGTGTGTCTTTTAGCCTTTACGAGCTATAAAACGGCGATGCAAGAATGTCAAACTCGGAGGTCGGAGACCGAGTTGCACTCGGTATATAGACGGCCGTTATGCTGGTGCGGTGTTGTTATTATTTCGGCTCATTCTTCCGACGAGTAAATACGAATTTTCTAGTAGGGAGCGACAAAAAAGGAGCTCAACTAATACGGCGGAGCACGAGCCAACCACTTCATAAATTATTCCCGAGAATCCTGTCAATTTTGATCCGGCATTATGAATTCAGCTCAGTCCACCTCAGAACGCGTGTTTTTACAATCCTCCCGGCGTGTTCGACTCTTGTACGTGTACCACAACATCGTCCCCTTTTTGTCTCGCCCAATGAAATACTGGAAATTCGGCCGAGGAATCCGGAAAACCGTCTCCCAGTTTTTTTCTTTCGCCAACCGAGTGAGCGAGCACACTTCGAACAAGCTGATTCTAACGCGTCGAGAGAGAGAGAGAGAGAGAGAGAGAGAGAGAGAGAGAGAGAGAGCCACTCAATTAATACGTTCGATTTCTTGCGCGAGAGGTAGTTCGAGTCTATTTACGAGTGGAAATTCAACGATGCCTGTCGTACGTGCGTAGCTGCTCCTCTAGCATTTTGACGATGCGTGAAAGTCCGCATATGCGAGCGCGTGAATTGTTCGCTCGATTTTTTTTCCTTCGCTGTGTGTGTATATGTATGCCTGGGTTAATTATTCTCGGCCTAGGATGCCTGTGTTTACGCAATGGAGAAAAAACGAATTAGCTATTTATGTAATTGAAATGAATTGGAGTTTAAAGTGCTGGAATGAAAACTTCACGGATGGTAGTCGCGCTCGCGAGAGAGGAAATAGCTATGGCTTAATTGGATCAATGTTAATTGCGCGCTTTATAATACACGCACTTGCTTTCCTACTCTCATTTTCGGCGATTCTGTCCCGCAGCGATACAGCAGAGACGATTTGTCAAAGTCGAGCCTTTATCGAGGGATTAATCTTTATTTATGAAGCCTCCGGCTGTCACGGCGGCTAATTTTTCAGTCACCGCAGCTATGCCTCCGCGCAGTGTTTCCCTAATATTGAATTCGAGTACAGCGCTCGCGCGAATTCCTTCGTTAAAGCTTTCGGCTTCGAACTTTGTATTTCTACACGTGCGCGCGAATGTTTACGAATTAGCCTCCATTTATTGATTTACGATGCATTTAAAATGTATCTCATGTTGTATGCATATACCTTTTGCGAAACGCGCAGGGCTTGTCTACGAAATTTGTCGACTGCCTAAATTATGCTCTCCTTTCGAGTGTGCACTGTGTCCGCACGGCAATATAATAAACGATTGTTCACGATCCGAAGAATTAATTATTATGCATCGTTACACCGGTGATTTGCGGATTTCGCGATGCACAAAAAGGTCTCTCAAGCGCCAAATTACGGCGTTGGGAAATATTTTGAGAGCTGCCCAAGGAAATGAACGAACTGGTCTCGAATGATCGGAGAGAGAAGTTCGAGTGCGAAGTAGAATAAGAGAGAACACATTTTTGATGCATTTCACAAGCCAAGTTCACGCGTGTAAACAATTTGAAATCGCGCGAAGGTCAGCGCTGGAAGATTCAATTACGTCGTAAAAAAATTCCCCCAAAATAAACAAAGCTATAGCTAAATCTATGATTGCCGACGTCGTCCCGTAAAACAGGGGCGTTTCCAGAGAAAGTTCGGCGCCAAATTAGCCGATCCTAATCGCATTAGATCGAATCGAATCACATCGTCATCGTCGTCACAACCCGCAGACATGTCGACCGGCATACAACACAGCTCACTGAATCCCATGGAGATAAAATCCGCGCACACGTACAGATATGGCCTTTGGCCGGTCAGCCGAATGAAATGCGAACTTTTCCGGACGCCTCTCCCTCTCGATTGCTCTTGCGTAACACCTCCAGATCGAAGCGCAGGCATCAAGCTCAAAAGGCATCGCGACGACGAAAAAAGAGCTCCGCGCGTGCGTCGGATGAAAGAAAAGTTACCGAGGACGTATAAGCGCCGACGGGCCTGTATGCACGTGTGTATAGGTATATTATGGCGTATGTGGACTTTCTCTGGCACTGAAATTACGTCACGGTCGGCCCGCGGCAGGCCACCTGTATTTTTTGCACTCTTTGTCTCTCGGACCTCGCCTTGCGCGCGGCTCTCTTTCTCTTTCTGCGCCTCCTTCTATACGCGGCCGGTCTCTTTTCTCGCGATTCGCGCGCACTATGACGTCAGCTGCGCCGGAGAACAGGATCTGCAGTGAGTTGTTGTTGTTATTACCTTGTTTTTTGACCAGCAGCGCAGCTCGCTGTCCCTCTATGGTCCTTTCAGATTTTTTTTTTCGGAGCCGTGTGTAAAAGTAGGAAGTTCGCTTCGCACGCGCGGAACGATTTTAATCTTTTGCTCTTTTTGAAAATGTCAGTTGTCGGAGTGATACAATGATTGCTTTATCGATAGAGCCTGTAATTTACGCGGGCCTAATGAGCGAGCGTATAAGCATGGAAAATGTGCAGTGTATGTGTATACCGAAGCGATGTGAAACTGCTGTGATTATAATTACACGCTAGGCTCGAATGTTTAATTTAAATTGTGATAATGTCGACTGTGAATCGCGCCTAATTCTTTGCCGCAATTACTCAATTTTCCGGCGTATCGCTGTGCGCCGTTTTCCAAATCCCATAGCAGACTCGCATAAATTTTCCCCGCCGATAAATCACCGGAGCGCAATATAATAATCTCGTCCTGAAAAATACAAAGCTAGCTCAGCACTCGCAGGAAGAAAACCTCCTTTCCTTCCGGTTTATTATTTATATAAAAATTGCCGCGCATTAATCGGACGACTGCGTATTGTAGCGCCGACATTCAATCACATAACGCGAAGGGGATAGAGGCAATACCCACGGCGAGTCGGAGAAACGCAAGCTGGATGTAATTGGAGCGGGCGCGTTCGGTATACTATAATCCTGGAGGAGCCGTATACTGCGGAAAAACAAAACGTCCAGCTTAATGAGCCGACGACTGCGGCGCTCAACTCTCTGGAGACGTATATCGCGCGCTGAGACGGATGACACAATCGGCTACCGGACAATGGTCGCCTCGGGAAAATCCATACTAGAGGGTTTCCTCGTAGCCACGTGAGATAGCTTCGCGCCACTTTCCACCGATGACGTTTGTCACTTGACTGGCTCGACGTTTCAATGATGGAATCCCTATATAAAAAAGTCATGACCGGATGAAGTGAAGCCAAGAATGCGTCAATATGATTGGCTCATGTAGTGCGCATGCGTCAAAAGTATCGTTAGAATTTTTTGATTTGTTTTTGATTTCTAAAATTGATTCTAATATTAAAAATGTAATATAATACTATAATACATATCAAATTATAATGTGTATTTATAATATTCTAGAGACATTCTACTCTCGAGATTATTCTATTCTCGAGACATAACCTTAAAATTTTAAAAGGAAGTTAGCGACGAAACCGCGGCAATTTTGAAATTTATATGAGCGCGAAATGAATCATATATTGTAAAGTTTGATATATTTCCGTGATAGAAAACAAATATTAAAAATATCAATCAAGTATTTATATTCCATTTAATAAGTTAATGAAATTATAGTCTACTACAGTGCGCGCAGCGCACTGCGCCAAGTCTAGTATTTTATAATTTTTACTATGGAAAAGTTCCTGTCGATCACATCACGGAATCGAGTGAGGATATAGTACATGAAACAAGACTCTTTCCAGAGGGCATACGAATTCTCGCGACTCCATAAATAACGTCTCGATCATTCGCCGGCGCGCGTAATGGGACAGCCATAAACCATCCTCGCGAGTCCAGAATCCGGAGCGTCAGTTTCTTGATTAGCGGCCGGCGCAGCTCTGCGTCCAACTAATTACCCGCGCGCGAGCAGCGAAAAAGTGCACGGAGCGACAAAACGTCGCTTAATGAGAATTTAACAGCTAATCCCTCGCGCCACATCCTTTATTTCTCAGGATTCAAAGCGCGGAAAAATATATCGCGAGATGAGCGGCTTACTTTTTCCAAGCTCGGTTTCAGGTATCAATAATAAAGGCGCGTCCACGAGAAAAATTGCCGTGTATCACGTTCGCCGAGCTTTTAGAGGACGGCTCTATTTAGAGGATGTTGATTTACAACGCTATAAATACCTGCTTAGCGCGCATTACGACCCGCGGGTCATTTTTTAAAAGCGTCGCTGCACAGTCTGCGAGCTCGGAGTAATTAATTGGATCGACGTGGACTCGTGCTAATGTCGTATTTATGATTGTACAATTATTTCTTCGGATGTATTAGCAGCGGTTTATTTAAACAAATGTCAATATTGCGCGGTTTGCGGAAAAATGGATCTTTGTTTTCAGTCCGATCAAAGAAGACAATGGGACTTATCATCCTCTTTACCGACATCGATCACTCGTTTATCCCGCGAACATCCAAGTGACCTACAAACTTGCAAAATCCTTCGGGTGATCGATACACCGTAGCGTCAGTGGCGCGAATAAAAAATAACAAAAGAATAATAATTCACCTCCTGCATCCCACGCAGCGAATCACGCTGAGCATCGGCTTAAGAATCCTCGAAATCCTGAATATACCACTCGTTCGAGCAATAAAAATCTCCTATACAAGGCAGCATTACAACACACCGAAAGAAAGCTCGATTGAACAATACGAGCTTCATGAAATTTCATGCGATGTGCGCAAAAAAGAGCCGCATGGCGGCGCGCCTTATCCGTAAAACGCGTTCAAAGCCGACGTCGTGCATGAATCATACGCGTTGTGCTGGGCGTTTTCTCGGAAAAGCCTCTCTACCTGAGTTTTTTTATGCGGCGGAGACTACTGTTGCATCGGCGGCCTCGTCCATAAGCTCGTTTATGCTATTTTCGCGCGTATGCGTTCCGAGGAATCAAAGAAAGGTTGGTTTCGTTCGATGGATTTTGAAGCCGAGTCTCGCATAAACCGATTTCACTCACTCCCCCATCCCCAGGCAAAACCTCAAGCGTCACAGCAGAAACCATAGCGTCACGGCTATAATTGCCGACGATTCATTACTGCAGCCCACAATAGGCCCCATTATCATCCCCGCTCACAGTCGCAAGAAGTCGCGCGCCGCATAGTCACGTCCGAGCGAGCACCACGGCCGCTTATGCGACACGCTTCAGCGCCGCTCTGCAGCCTGACGCTGAACACTCCGATGTAGATATATCCACACGGCTTTCTCGCTTCCGCGAGTATCTCGCGGCCCATTGTCGAAAAGACGGTATATCGGCACACTTCCGAGTCGAGAAAGCGATTTCGCGGGTCGATGATCCGACTGAGAAATGATGTGCTTCCTTCTACTGCCTTTTGTTTTCCTGCACTTTTGCACGGCTCGATTATGGAGTCTTGATTGAAGTTGATGTGTGGTTAGTCTTGTTCGACAGTTTTTTTGTTCAACTGTCACGGTTGCGTCATGTCCAGAAGTAATAATAGAGCCGTTATTTTGTGGGCCGTGCATAACTCCTGCACGATGGACTCTTGATCGATTGAATAATGAGCTGTCGTTGAACTCTATAATAATATACGCTCAAGTTGAGCAACACACAGCGAATGAATTCTATTTTTCGAACTACATCTCAAAACCAAAATTTGCGACATCGAAACCTACGCTACCGTGAGATCACTTTACGTCACACCGCCGAATCGAGTACCGCCGACAAAAAATCGTCCCGCAACGTTGTCAAACACGCTCGAATTAAGTATCGCGTCGCGAGCGATATCTCATTACTCATTGCGCCTGTGTACCCATTGCCCACACGTCGGTCGCGTCCGCCACCGCACGTGACTGTATAAATCACGCGAATTTCGCTGAGCTACATACCGTCGGCTACGCATCTGTAAAACACCCCAGCAGCGAGATCCTTTTGACGAATGACCCTACAGCTCTGCATCACGAGGCATATTAATTGCTCCGAGAGGATCAAGGGCGAGCTGCGGAGAATACCAGCGTACTGTATAGCAGAGCGAGATAAAAACATTCGCCACTACAGCGCCGCGGTGTCTCATTCTCTTGGCCACTATACTGTGCGAGCATTATATTGCGCAAAGCTCGCGCGGATATAAAGGATCGAGAGCTGCGGCTAATCGGGCTATCTCGAATTGCCTTTCAACTGTCAAGCTGCGGGAACGGGAGTCATACGCCTCGATTTTTTTCCTATAATTAATATAACCGCGCGAATATTATCGAAAGCGCCTGCGCTATATATATACATGTATATAGCGTAATAGATAAACACTCGCCGGCGCGTGATGTATTATGTATTTCTTTTTATAAAGTGGGTTGAGTTGTATCGATCCGACGAGAGAGACAGATCGCTGTCAGCCTACGAAAAATATATTATATTTGCCCCGACGGTGAAAGGGTTGCAACTTTGTGTATTTACAACGGATTACGTGTGTTCAAGGATCGTTGATCGCTTCAAGTGTGATCACTGTTGCAAATTTAGAAGGAGCGAAGCGATGAGCTCGAGAAGAGAGACCAGAATCCAAAGTATCCTTCAGTGGGTCATCTCTCGATAGCATCGAATTGGAACGAGACGATAACTTCCCGTTAAATAATCACCCGCGAGAGAACTAGGATCATCGGGGCCTATACGCATTCGTGTCACACATCGCGCGAACTGCATCAGAGAGCGATAATGAATTCGAGAAAATTACAAAACGCAACGCGCGCGACGACTATGCAACGAAATAAAAAGAGTCTGACTCAGATCTATTCCAGCGTCAAACGAGACGCATTTCTCCTACTGCATCCGCGCGTTTAGTGCGTCACGGCTAGTTTTTGCGGTCGTCTGGAACAATATATCGAGCGTAACTCGATTACGTCAACCGCTGGGGGTGTTGCTCTCGCTCTATAGGCGACGACATCTGCGCATAGTAATTAAACGATGCGTTGGCGCTAGCTCGAATCGGTGACTTGTGACACACCTGTGCAATATGTCTCTCGAATACGCGAATTTATCGATTTATTTTTTTCGCAAGATGCGAGAATAAATGCATGTATCCGCATAAGCGTGTGTACCAACAGATTCGGTGAAAGCTTCGGTCGTCCACCTTGAGAATCGCAGGAGGAAGCGGGTGTGAGTAATTGGATCAAAAAGGCGGAGCTGGATGTGAAAATAAAGTTGCGCTCGAGCGAGAGTTATTGTCGCGACTGGTTTTTGCGAACTTCTTTTATTTTGAATTAAAATTAACTTCGCGTGTGTGTCTATATTGAAATGCTTTAAAGCTTTAAAGCTCGGACTCGTCGACCTTTTGTGGCCTTGAATTCGTGGCAGTCTGAGTACTTTTTTTTTGGACTGAAGTTGTTTGTCTCGAGATAATTATATACACAAACAATGTCTCGCTGTACTTTTTCTTCTTGAATTTTAACCATTTCCGAGCGCGTCAACAAGTCAATAAAGTGAGAAGATTTCGTTCACGAAATAGGCAACGAAATTATAAATTTATTTGAATAAACAAAAAAGAATTGCTCCACATATCCAATGAAGCCTTGCGCGTAATGCGCACACGGAGATGCGAATAAATATACCAGAAGCAGTAGAAAAAAAACGCTTTCCATCTGAATATTATTATTCAATATATTACGTACATGTGAAGAGCTCGCGTATTACTCGCGTATTAGAGCCGATTTATTCGGCTATAATATAAGAAAAAAGGATTTTTCCATAAGATGTGACGCAACCAAATCGAATAAATAATAATATATTAGAGGCGCAGGTATGAGAGTTTTAAGAAAAGCTCAGTCGCGTAAACTAGTTCATTACCCTGTCCAAACAAGTCCTCAAGCTAAATTTTTAATTGTCATAAGTCGCGCGGGGAGAAGAGTTACGTAAGCGTATGCGAATAGAGAAAAATTATTCTCTTGTCAACTTTCTAGCGAGAGCATTTCAAGCTGTCGTTTGAGATTCTTAATTAAGATCCCCGCCACGTGACGTGTGTTATCCGAGAATTTCGCAAAAACCTGTGTACGCAGATCGTTATACTCCCTAATACTACCGCGCGGTTGCGCTTTTGCCAAGATTAAGCAATAAAGCACTGAACTCTTATTTTAAGTACAGTAATATTTAATTCTTTTATACCTCAAGGAGATACGTTGTAGTGAGCGTTTACAAAATATCCTACTCGATTAAGAAAACAGCATCGATATCTGCTTGCGCTAGTTTCAAAACTCCTAAATTACAGCCCCTCAGCAGATTCTAAATACACAGCCACCCGAGGTTCGTCGACTTTTCCAATCCAATGCACATAGGCATCCGACGAAACCCACCATCATATCAAAGATCGACACTCGGACATTCCCAACAACACAGATTATCGCTCTAATTTGTAGTTAGGCGAGCGATAGCTATCCGAGGAATCTAGTGTAAAAATCCTTCGATCGAATCCACCTGAAAGTCGAGCAGCGCAGTGACACCTCTTTTTATCCGATACACTGCACCGGCAGCAATCGGTTCACAACTCACATAACGGCCCCTGGCGCACAGTGTGCGGTATAACGAGATCGGCTGAGCCCTCGGGCTACACCCCCGCAGCAAAACAATCGTAATTACGAACTTCGCTCTCGTTAATTATCGACTTTGCGCGCCGGAGATCTCAGGTGAAACGACGCTCTTTTTTCTTGCGCTGAATTTATTGCCCCGACGGTATAATAACCGCGTCGCTCGGATTTTTAATTGATCGGCGAGCGTGAGTTTTGATGGATGGGAGTATGGCTCTGGGGGTGAAGACGGCCGTTTATGATCAGCCTCGGACACTATGTACCGCGAGAGAGAGAGAGAGAGAGAGAGAGAGAGAGAGAGAGAGAGAGAGAGAGAGAGAGAGAGAAACGAAGGACAGCGGTGTACAAACATCGTTATTACCGCACGGAGATAGTTTGACTTTACGAGCGAGGAGTGTTGAGTTTACAGTTTTGAGAACGCGACGATAGCGTAATAATATATAAATTAGAGCAGTGCAATTAGAGGCATCACCTACTACAACGTATATAACACACGACGTTCCTCCACGTTTCACGGCTCAAGTCATCGTTGGCATTACTGCGGATAATAGCGAAGCCGTTAAAAAATTATCTCGTCAAAGTGCCGACTCGCAAACTGCGAGAGCGAGTGAGAGAGCGATGAACCAGCGGATTCCGCAACGCCTCGATGGGCGATATAACAGCCGCACAGACGTCATCGTCTCTGCATCAGCCTTTCCCGAGCTGCAGCTCCGAAATATTTAGTTCAAGACTACCAGGCTCCAGTAGACCGGATCTCCCTCGAGTAACTACAACACACCTCATCGCTGCACACGCTCTCTCTTTTTTATTCTCCGAAACCCTTTTCCTCGAGCGCGCAGCTTCATTAAGCTACTGGTCCACCCCAAGCCGCATCCTTGAGCCTTTTCCTTTTCTCTCTCTGGAGCGACTGGTTTCGCGCAAGGATGAGCCGCGCGAAAGGACCGTTGCATCCTTCGGCCATCCTGAAAATAATCCAAGCTCTCTCCCTTCGAAACAGAGCCGAGGTCGTTCTGATGTATCGGAGACACTTCTCTCGTTGAGAGAAGATAAGTGTGTAGGTACAGAGACACGCCTTCGGACGATGGGTCAATCGCGAAGGGATAAATAAGTGTAGATATATAAACCAGTGCGATCGTGAGACTTTTTTAGTTCCTCAGAGGTGCAATCGAGACGTGTGACATAATTCATCGAGGGTGTATCGCCGCGCGGAAAGTAGTTATAGATATGGGACTTTTTTCTCTCCATCTCAAAGTATATCAATAAGGGTACACTTGTTATAGTAAATGGAGCGTTTACGGATGAATTATATTTAGTATCGCGCGCCTGGAAGCATTTTTATATATTGATAGAATGATTGTGAAATCGCGAGCGCGGGGGTTGCTCAAGAATATTGATTTTTCTCGTCGTTTATAGTGACTTGGAGAAGTTTCATATATTCCTCAACCAAGAACAATGAATTATTTTCGCTCGTGGAAGCAAAAAAGAATTCCGAATAACATTTTTCACAGTTGTAAACTTTCATACAATTACAAAGAAATGTTTTTATAAGGCGGCTTCGAATAGCGTATATTAAAGCCAAACGAGCTAATTGATAGCGATTATATGCTGATGAAATCACTCAATACAGCTCGCGCGCATATAATATCGCATGTGTACGAGAAAATTGAGAGTGAACGTCGAATAATTTAAATTTCTCTACCGCGTCGATCCGCGCCAAAGAAATGATCGAAGCATTTTATATAAAATTCGTATAAATTAAACTCTCCACCACACCACTACGAGATAGCCACGATCGCAATATGCACTCGCTCGCGCTTTATTACATTAGCGCAGATACGCATCAAACAATGACTCCCGTGAACAGCAGCTCGTGTACATCGTTACGCAATTCAGCTAAAAACCATTACTCATCGCAAAGTGGACTGTACAGCCAGACTACCTCGATCCATTAAACGAAAAAAAATACATCCCACCGCCATCTCCAGGATCTTCGTATACTAAATTTCGCACCAAGTGCGAAAATGAAAAATTACAGCCGAAACAATGCTGGCAAACGGAAGTCGACGTACAAGGCCGCGCGAATACGGAACCATCTCTCGAGACAACAACGAAGCGCGCGAAAAATTCGTGTCAAGGCTCTTCGAAAGCACCACCCACTCCACCTTCGATTGACAAGTAAATAATCGCGGGAACTTCGCCGAGAGACAGAAGTAAAAAAATGAAAGTCGAAAAACCAGAGATCGGTACATATGCGCGCTGAGATAAAAATAGCCGGCGCCGATAAGCACGCAATGAAAGCCACTAGGGCATAAGAGGTGGAGATCCACTTCGTACAAGGGTTCAGTTCAAGGAAAACGAGAATCGCGAGAAGCGGCTCATCTGGCATAACTACTTTTTCGAGATTACCCTGTGTGACACCTGACGCGATGCGTATGGTCGACTTTTAGTTCGCGAGAATAAAGGGGATATACTAGTCGCGTCGAAAACAATGTTGCAACAGGCGGCTGATTTTTTCCGCAAATTGGCTGTTAAACGCGAGAAAGGCTGTGAACATTATGTACCGCGAGGACTGTTCTCGAAGTGGGAACAAAAAGTTTGTTGACGTGCGCCGAGACGCCTTTGTGAATTTTTTTTTCAACGGCGTTGTAATGAGCGCGACGGAGATTATATGTTTATAAACAGTTTGTAATTGAAGCGTTCTTTTCTTCTGGTTTTCATTATACAAGTTTTTTTTTCAAAGTAAAAACCAATTCATGAGTTTCAGAAAATAATAATTTTATATTGATGGATGGTTTATGAATTTAGATAAACAAGAATAAATCGTTGCACTGAAATAAGTGTTCAAGTGTAAGAGAGGAGAAAAACTTAACAGCAATAATGCTGCTTAAAAATAGAATAGCTTGCCAACAGTGACACAGTTTTACAGCGTGACTACAGGTCGCGCCTTATCCATTTGAAAGAATTTATTGCTATGGATGACCATATTTTTTACGTTCTCATATGTACATAATAAAATACAAATCAAAAACCTTTAACAGTCGTGCACATTGTCTTTGTTCTCATTTTACGCATTTTTAGTCTAAAATTTATTAAAATCATTTTTTCTTACTTCTAGGAAGTTTTGTAGTTTTTAGAAAATTTTCCTTTTGATAAACACTGTAAAAACATGTTTAGAGATGTTTAAAATTCGAAGTACATGTTTTCAGAAAATATCCGTATTGGTTTGTTTACGTGTGGGTCTGCGCGCTCACGTGCGTATGTAGCGTAATATTTCTAGAGCTACTTTGTATGTTTTTCTATTCCCAATTTACAAACTAAACGAATAATAACGTATAGTTGCCAATATTTTACCTTGTAAATTGTGTGTTTTTTCTACCTACCACGTAGCAGATCCTTAAGCATTTTCGCAGAATGTGTCACGTGTTTACACTATACTTATGATTACATGCGCTATTATAAAACTTATGTTTACTTAAGCTCGGCTCTCTAGAATTGAAGATGTTGCTTTCTGATCACTGGCTTTAAAAACACTGCACAATAGAATAATAATGCTGGAAAAATTCTATAAAACTGATCTATATTCAGTAATATTACACAGATTTTGTAATAAATTATTCAGTGATTATATTTACTATATTATTCATATGTTAAAAATTCAAGTGTATACGCTTTGATAATGTCATCAAAACATGCAAATCATTATTGACGCTAATCCGATAAAACTTCTGTCAAACGTATAAATACGATGGCATTTAAAGTATAGTCGTATTTCTTGCCAAGTCTTAAAGAAATAATTTCACTCGAGATGATGTTAAAGGCACTTTTTATTGTTCTGATCGGATGTGCCGTAGCTTTTGTAAGTATTTTTTATTATTTTACTCACTGAACTAATTAAAGAATGCTTTAAAACATGAAATAGTTCGAAAGCCAATTAAATAAAAAAGAAACAAATTAAGTTGTTTAAAATTATGTTAGAATACTATATTCTACTTATTTTGTAGGCTAGCCCTGTCAAACGAGATGCTTTGGCAGAAAGGTCTATTGCTAAGGTATGTAATATTAATTTTTATTTTATCCACACAATATTAAGATAATAAAGATTAAGATTTTTTTATTAAATGAAATTATTTTCATAATATTTGTAACTTTTAATTATAGGAAGTAACTAAAATTGGTTCTGGATTCAAAGAACTAATCAAGGAAATATTTGCAGCAATTGTAGGACAGGTACATATTTATTTATGCATAATTGTTTGAAATAAATACAGTTTTCAAGTTAAAATAATTATAAATGGGTTTTTTCAGATTGGTGGAGCGATCGCGGATAATCTGCAGGGGGCATTCCGTAAGCTTGGAGAACGTCTGCACACCAAGGAATACAAAGAAGGAGTTCAAGAATTTTTTGAAACTATGCAGAAATTGGAGGAAGCTGAGGACAAGGTATGTCACATTTATTATACACATACCATGAAATAAGTAGAAGTGATATTTTGTATAAGAGAGATCAAACATTGTTAATAATTTATGTGATTAACTCGCAAAATCGTTAAATTTGTTAGCTTTAAAACGACAAAGAAACTCAAGAATACTTCGAGAAGGAAGCTGATAAGGTATTATTAACACTTTTCCCATTTTTATATGTTATTCAATATTGTAAAGTAAATTAATTACATTTTCGTCGTTTGCTTACAGGTTGGCGAAGCTTTCTTTTATTTGGTTGAGCAGGCCTACGAGAAGATCAAGAACAACGAAGAAGGTACCGTGAATGCTGAAGAATTCAAGAAAGTCGTGGACGAATTCAAGCAAAAGGTAGACAAAGTTTTGTAAATCAGACGATAACCTTTTTGTCGTATTCATATAGCTGAATGTAATATTTTTCATGTTGATACTGTAAATAAACTATAGCGTTTGAAATCATCAAGTGATTTATTATTTAAACTTTATACTTTATCTTTATTAACTTAATCTTTCTTTCCGGTTTGCAACTTAAATATTCTTAGCATCCATTAATCTAATTATTTTCCCGCCACTCACCCTGCAAAGTAGCCGTAGCCCTTTTTATAATACAATTTATATCATACTCTAGGAAGTTTCACTCGAATTTACATTTTATTTCGTTATTGCACTCTGATTCTCCACGATTCAGTAATCGCGGTCACTCGATTCGGTTTTAAAATATTGATATGGGATCTGGATAAGATCCAATGAAAATTGCATGCGAACGACCGCTCGGGATTGAATCAGGTACCGTCGAGTGTGGAGTCGATTAAAATCGCAACCGAGGCGATTGAATGCTTACCACTGAATTCTCAATCAATAAGTAATCTCCGTGTATACTTTGCGAGAGCTCGCATTTCCAATGTATTTATGTTAATACAATGTCGACAGCAGTGCCGGATGTGAAGCTCGATATATCCTTTAAATTCACGATCGTTTGAACGAAGCGAAGAAACGTTTTAGATATTTGTTTATTTTAATTGAATGTAACGTTTATTAAATGCTACATTAAAAACTATGCTTCCGATTCCCGCGTTACGAGGATAATTTTCAAATCATTTGATTAAGAGTATCGATAAATATCACAAGTATATCATGAAAGCAATTATAATAGCATAGAAACTTACCCAACTAAAACCATTTCTTTACTGGCGATCGGGCGTAAAACGCATTCGTTTATCATCTCGAGCACAAACATAACTATAAACTTCGAAAGTAGAAAGTCAATGACTATGAAAAATATTCCGATGTACATACAAAGTACTTATTTCCATTCCCGCGAAGAACAGTACAACAAAAACACAAACACTCCCGAAATACCTAGTGGAAAGTGGCGCCAACTCACTGGTACTGACACCCACGCACACGCGCTATATTACCCCGAATCGCCAACTCGGCTCTCTACCTTATCCGCGTAAGCTAAAAAAAGATTGCGCGTGCGCGTGTCCGTCCTCGTCGTCTATATACGCGATTCGAGAACTTCACGAGTCAGCATCGAAATTGGGCGACGGGCGATCCGAAGAGAAAAAAGCGGAGCAGTACACTGGTGGCCGGTTCGAGAAGGACTGCCACACAGGAAAAGCGACACGAGTGAGGGAGAGAGACACGCGACAATAAAAACGAGGACTCGTTAATTATCCACGACGTTGCCTTAAAACAGCTGAGATAACACGATGTCGTACTGCACCAGGATTTTGCAGGCGCAGGTAGGTCGAGCGAGCCCTTTTCGTCCCCCGATTACGTTACGAGCGCATCCTTCACTCCTGCGCTTCGTCGATATTCTCAGTATTCTGTGCATATATGCCGCGATGATGCTTCTGGGTTTTTTTCTTTCGTTTTTGCGAGCCTCTGCACGATACGCCCGAGAGTCGCTGCACGGTCCGCTGTTGTGCAAAGGTCAAAAAGGATCTTCACTGCGACTTATTTTTGTCATTAGCGTCGACGGCCGTATGTCTACAATGCGATGCCACGACTCTATTTCAGATTTTCCAATCAGCAGCTTATGCGCCTCCGTCGTCTTCTTCTTTTTCTCTCGGCTGGAGACAGCCCCAGCTGTTTTATCTTGAATTGTAACTGGTGTAACTGCACCTCGTATTTTTAACCTCGTGCTCTCGCCCGATAAGCCAAGAAACTGAGACGAGTAATTCGATATGCGATCCGGGAGACGTTCCCGGCGTCTACGACGCTCGTACAGCCGGCTCCGCGACAAAATTTCCGTTTTCCCGAACAGGAAAATTTGGTGCGCGCGTTACGTAATCCGCCGCGAAATACCTGCTCGAGAGTCGGGTTTATGATGAAGGTGCGATGGTCGATTTCAAGGTTAGGTAGAATCTTCTGCTCGCGAGATACGCACGAGGCATGCGCGTACCCGCCGACTTTCGAATTTTCGTCGAATTTATTTTTATTTTCATTCGGGAGTCGTTGGAAATGTTTAAAACTTTATGACGTCGAGGCTAGAGTCGGTTGAACTAATCTTTTTAGTAAAAAATTCTGCGAATTATTTAATGTGAGTGTTAACTACGACTGATTTTTCTTAGTATTTACGATTTTTAAAGCTGAATTGACAACGTTCTTAAAATATCCAGGAATTTTGACATTCTAGTGATGATAAGCAATAATGTTTGAATCGTAAAAAGGCAGTTTGTGTATCTACTAACGTGCCCTCGATATAGATATCATCAGTGCAAAATCTTTATCCACCTGAAAGTCTTTTTTTTTATTGCTTTTAATTGTGCAATGAACATTCATTGGCAATATAAAAATAAACATTGTATATCTTTTCAAATATATAAACCCAAAACTTACAGGATTATTTCCTTGATTATTTCACAACCATTTATCTAGTATACTTTGTATTGCGGTTCAATTTATAAAACTTAAAAGAATATGTAAATAGTTGATAAGTGTGTGTTATTGACTTTGGATTTATCATTATAAAAACAAGGCAGACATCTAGAGCTTGCTTGCAAAGATAAGATTGCAAACAAAGTGTTTAGTTGAGTTTGATGCGTCCCAAATATCCATATAAGTTCAGCTATGTTATCAGTGCTAATTTTATCATTATTTTTGCTCATAGAAAGTAGCTAGTTTGGCTGCTGAAGTACAACAAAGATGCTTCAGCACAAGCCCACTCACCTTTGCAGCCGCAAAGGTGGCTATGTCAAAATTCGACTCCACTGCTTACTTACCTTACGACAAATTGGATGAGAACATCAAAATTGTTAAGAAAAGGTACATAAGATGATTCTAACTAGTGAAATTACTTCTTTATGTTCTATTACTTAATGCTGAATCAAATGTTATTTAATATTTGGCAGGCAAAAACATGTCAGATGTTACATAACTTTAATGCAATCTATCTATATTGTTAAGTGCTCCGATGGTAACCAAGTATTTTTCTGCTCATTTCCAGGTTGGACAGGCCCTTGACTCTATCAGAAAAGATTTTGTACTCTCACTTGGATGAACCCCAGAAGCAGGACATTGTTCGTGGAACCAGCTATTTGCGTCTGCGTCCTGACCGTGTCGCTATGCAGGATGCTACGGCTCAAATGGCTATGCTCCAATTCATCAGCTCTGGTAAATAATGATTTTTAGAATTGTGATATAAAATTGAAATTCCTCTTTTGGTTTCAAATAATAAGTGTATAATGTGTGAAATTTTCATAGGACTACCAAGAGTTGCTGTTCCATCAACAATTCACTGCGATCACTTGATTGAAGCCCAGTTGGGTGGAGACAAAGATTTGAAGCGTGCCAAGGACATCAACAAGGAGGTTTACAGCTTCTTGAAAACTGCTGGTGCTAAATATGGTGTAGGCTTCTGGAATCCTGGATCTGGAATCATTCATCAGATCATCCTTGAGAACTATGCCTTCCCTGGTCTTCTCATGATTGGTACTGACTCTCACACTCCCAACGGAGGTGGTCTTGGTGGTCTATGCATTGGTGTTGGTGGTGCTGATGCTGTCGACGTTATGGCTAACATCCCATGGGAGCTTAAGTGTCCCAAGGTCAGTATTCAATTGTTCATCTTTGTACATCTAATTATTTCTTGGACTTAGTATGATCAATTTGTAACTGAAATGATGCTAAAATGAGTTTAAAATTCAGGTCATCGGTGTCAAGCTCACTGGAGAACTGAAAGGCTGGACTAGCCCCAAAGACATCATCCTTAAGGTCGCGGGAATCCTGACCGTCAAGGGTGGTACTGGTGCCATCGTTGAGTACTTTGGACCGGGTGTAGACAGCATCAGCTGCACCGGTATGGCCACCATCTGCAATATGGGTGCCGAGATCGGAGCCACCACATCCGTTTTCCCCTACAACGACAGAATGAAGGACTACCTTAAGGCCACCCAGCGTGCCAGCATCGCCTCCGCTGCAGACCAGTTCAAGGGATCGCTTCTGACTGCTGACAGCAACGCCAAGTACGACCAGGTTATCGAACTCGATCTGTCCACTCTCGAGCCTCACGTCAACGGACCTTTTACTCCTGATCTTGCTAATCCCATTTCGAAACTGGGTGAGTTTTCGCATTAAAATTTCTTCCATCAGTTATCCTTCGAAACAATCAATTCTTTAACACTTAATTATCAATACAGGCGCCGAGGCAAAGAAGAACGGTTGGCCCAATGAAGTTAAAGTTGGTCTCATCGGCTCCTGCACGAACAGCTCCTACGAAGACATGGGCAGGTGTGCCAGCATCGCCAAGCAGGCCATGAAGCACGGTCTGAAGGCTAAGGCCGCATTCAACATCACCCCCGGTTCCGAGCAAATCCGCGCCACCATCGAGCGTGACGGAATCGTAAGTACTCTGACGCACATGTCTTTTTTCTCGATCTATACATAGAACCGACCGGTATGTACCGCGTAATGATTAGTTAATCATTTGTCACATGCCAAATACTCAATAACCGTATTATACTCGAATGTATAAGCGAAGAATATCCTCTTGCCAAGTGGCTTTCAGAACAGTCGAGAAGCTCAGTCTGATAATCGCTTAAGCTCTTCTAATACCGGCGCGATTGCAAGGAAGCGCGTGATGCTTCATTTTACGCATCACCAGATTAATCAGTTCGTCTAATGTGTAATAAGGTTGAATTTTCCGGATAAGCTTAAGCATTCATCTTTTTATCGAATATTGCTAGTTTGAATATTGACTCTTTCGCAAAGAGAGAATGAGCAATTCAGATCTTGCCTCCAAGTATGTACTATTCAATTTAATCAAACTTTCTTATATAAGATTCAGTAATAGCAAGCAAATTATCGTTAACATCGCTGTTTATACTAACATCAAGAAGAGGTCATGTTTTCTCTTTGTTTTATGAATAATATTTATTGATTTTTTGTTTGTTTTATTTAGTCCAAAGTCTTCAGAGAATTTGGAGGCACCGTTCTTGCCAACGCCTGCGGACCCTGCATCGGTCAGTGGGATCGACAGGACATCAAGAAAGGAGATAAGAACACCATTGTCACCTCTTATAATCGTAACTTCACCGGTAGAAACGACGCCAACCCCTCCACCCACGCCTTCGTCACCAGTCCCGAGCTCGTCACCGCTCTCACTTTAGCTGGACGTCTTGACTTCAACCCTCTGACTGACAAACTGAAGGGTGCTGATGGAAAGGAATTCCTCCTTGACAGTCCTTATGGTGAGTTGATTGACTATTATGCTAAATATGATTGTATACAATTGTTGGTTATACGTGTTATTAAATTTGATCCTTTCAGGCGACGAGCTACCGAGCAAAGGATTCGACCCCGGTATGGACACGTACGACGCGCCTCCAGCCGACGGAAGCAAAGTCAGAGTCGACGTTGACCCGAAATCCCAGCGTCTTCAGCTGTTGGAACCATTCGACAAATGGGACGGTAAAGATCTGACCGACTTGACTGTTTTGATCAAGGTCAAAGGAAAGTGCACGACCGATCACATTTCCGCTGCCGGACCTTGGCTCAAATACCGTGGACACTTGGATAACATATCCAACAACATGTTCATCGGGTAAACATTATGAACCATAAACTTAAATAGTTTATCTGTACTCGCAATCAACCAAAAATCTTGCTGTCTATAGTGCCACCAATTCCGAGAACGGTGAGATGAACAAGATCAAGAACCAGCTGACCGGTGAGTGGGGTGGTGTACCAGATGTGGCTCGTCACTACAAAAAGAACGGAATCAGGTGGGTCGCTATCGGTGACGACAACTACGGTGAGGGTTCCTCTCGGGAGCACGCCGCTCTTGAACCCCGTCATCTTGGTGGCCGTGCCATCATCGTCAAGAGCTTTGCCCGTATTCACGAGACCAACTTGAAGAAGCAGGGTATGCTTCCTCTTACCTTTGCCAACGCATCGGACTATGACAAGATTCAGCCGACCGACAAGATCAACATTCTCGGTTTGAAGGACCTCGCACCTGGAAAGGTATTTTTTAACGCTACTTAGTACCATATTTTATTGTAACAAAAAAAAAAAAATTATTTTCGAATCTACGGTTTTCGAATACTGGTATCACGGAATTTTATCTTTGGCATTGATTTCCTCATTTCTTTTACAAATGCAAGAGATTACGTCTACGTATATGCGATAAAGTTTATTGATATACTGATAAGATCTTTGACATTACGACTGTTTTTATTATATTTCCGCGATCACAGATATAAACTACTTTACATATTTTGAATGTTATTTCGTTCCAAAAAGATGCTTCTTACGCAAGTTTGTGCTATCACCAAAGAATACCGTGATAACGCGATTCGATTATCTCCGAACGAAAGTTCGTTTCTAATCTTTCCAATTAAATTCCACTTGGCAGAGTTTAATTGGAGGTTCCAAAGTGCACCGGCAAACTTTCCTTATCTAATCAGTATCAATTTTTTTTCTTTTCAGCCCGTGAAATGCGAAATCAAGCACAAGGATGGCAAGGTAGATACCATCACCCTCAATCACACTCTCAACGAACAGCAAATCGAGTGGTTCAGAGCAGGTTCAGCTCTCAACCGCATGAAGGAAATTGCCGCTGGCAAGTGAAGTTCGTGCCCCGACGACAACACCACGCATCGACGCAACGAACACGTTTCTACAGCTAGTTATGCTTAGGCCGATTAAGAAGTTAGAGAAAATTTTGCGCGCCGTCTGCGGGCTCGCGCGTCTTCTTTGCTGACGATTAAAGAGTGCTACTTTTCAATCGCGCACTGAAACCTCGTCGGAGGAAAAACGTGCGAATCGCATGTCGACAATATGATAATAATCACTTAGTTGATATATATTCGTATAAATGAAACAAAAAAGACGTGAATAATGTAACGTAGCAATGGAAGAAAGTTACTGTAATCGTGTACAGAGGTGCAACATTTATACAAGCAGGCGTGCACGTTTGTACAAGGTTTCAGGTATTTTTTAAGTACGTCCAACGCTAACCGTGAGATTAGGAGATGTTATGAAATTATGTATTTAACAAAACCGTGGAGATCGTGTTCGAAGTGCTAAAGTGAAAAACAATAACACAAAATCCACGACAAAGATATTAATATGAATTTTATTTATGAGAATCGCATCGGGCAACTTAAGATTTAATCTTATGCGAGACAGCTCAACCAATGCTTTTCCCCGCCTTTAGCGCCCTTTTCAAAGAACGCAAGCAATATAGAAGTCACGATTACGTGACAAAGAGACGCGTTAGCGAGGATCGAAAGTCCCGTACGTTCGGCCGGTTTCACCATCGTGGAAAATGGAATTCGTGTACGCCCCGGGCTGGTTGAACGTGCGTCCTTAGATTCGAGTCGCGTTTATTCGTCACCGCTCTTTCTTCTCCCAATCATGTGTAAATATTTTTATCAAGAAAGGAGAATCCCTATATACAATGTTTGATCGATTATATTGAGTGTAGAAAACGTCACAGGTATTCGCCTATACAATAGCCGGTGAATAATTTATTTAATGAAATTTTATTTTCAACCTGTGATTTTTTTCTGATTTCTATATACATATATGTGTGTGTGTATGTAAGACCAGCATCGAGATGACGGGCAGCGTTGCCGTTTCGGCAGTTGCGTGCGAGCGCGCGAATAGCCCCATTGTAATCGAACGATCGAATCATCGTCATTATTTGCGAAATGATAACGTTAATAAAAGATTAATCAAAAATCAACTACAGAGTTCGTTTTCATTAGAACGATGGCGATACAACATTAAATTACCAACATTTAATTAACGATATTTATCACGTTTTCTTTGTAAAACATTTTTCAGCGTGCAAAAGAAACAGCTAAAAGGCAGTATAAAAAGACAAGCTTAATTAAAACGCTTTTCTTTGATCTCACAAAATATATAAAAATTAATGCAAAGTACACCGAAGGAAAAACATTTCAATTTTTTTGAAATCACAAGCAGTGTTTCTTCTTTTATATGTACCTCTTTCAAAAGCAATGCAATTGAAAATAAGTTTAGTCTACGTATAACGACTAAAAAGTCACGAGTTGCACTCGCTCGTTAAAAAAAAAAAGAATCGTGCAGTAGCTTGTCGCTAGCATATGTCAAAAAAGTTAATCCAGAGAATTGCTATCGTGAGCGCGAAGCCAGATTCAATGTAAAGAAGGAGGCTGTTCCAAAAGCAGTAAAATCAAACAAACGAGAAAAAAAGGAAAAAAATTGCAATCGTCGGAAAATTCCAAAGCAAGTATAACAGCGAACAGCGTTTTTCTCGCGCTGCATCATCGAGCATTTCCAAGCTTTCGTTTATCAATTTCTCAGCGAGCTACGTAACGCTCCCCCGCATAGAAGAAAGAAGCAGCCCCTCGCAGCAAAGTGAAAAATAACCAGCCATAAATCGCCCTGCTGTCCTACATTTCTCGTCAATTACATAAGCCGTGTGCGTGTACGAGAGAAGAAGAAGAAGAAAAGCGCGACGAAGCGCACAAGAGAGATGGAGAAAAGGGTGCGTGCATCATCGTCGGAAAAGGTTCTACGCCGTCAACGGACGGCGACAAATAAACTGTCCCTCTCTTGTCCACTCCTCTCACCATATATATGAAATTTCAGGAAAGAAACCGGCCCCTTCCGACAGGCGCCTCCGCACTCGAGGAAATAGTATAGACACCGTATCGGCTACACTATAAGTACTCGCCGCAAAGAGAGAGAGAGAGAGAGAGAGAGAGAGAGAGAGTAGCGCCAGCTGCGCGAGTGTACAGACACACACACAGAGGGTCGTCATAGCGACGCTTCGGACGCAAACACAGGGCGCAAGCGAGAAGTCATCGGCGGCGGTTGTGTGCGAGAGCTGCTGCAACAGCAGGAGACGTAGGCGACGATGTCCGCCGAGGGCGAGTTCTTCCTCAGCGTCAGCGGTTCCCTCGAGTCGGCGGACTTTTACGAGGTCAGCAACGCCTACTGCAAGTACGCCTACCAATTCGGACCGGAATGGAGCGTCCTCGCGGTGAGAGTCTTCTTATACCTCTTTCTTCTCTTCTGCTTTCAGCGCGGAGTGTTCTTTTTTTTTGTGTTCTCGGGCTTTCATTGTTTTTTTATTATTTCTTTTTTTCGCGGCCCGCACTCTTGTATGCTATTTGTTAATTAATTCATTATCGCGCGATGACCGTTGACTCGTGGAGGAATTTTAATTGTGGCTTGCGGCTACAGGGTGGAATAAGGGTACGATATTGTCCAATATTTTTCCTTGTACATAGCGCGCTTAATTGTTTATCGGGGGATAATGAGTCACTCGATTCTAATAATTGCCACTGTTTCGAGAGCGAATGTCCAATAAAAACACCGTGCGCGTTCCGTAATTATCCCGCGCTTAATGAAGCCCGGCTCTTTATTAGCCCTGACTCGATTGAATTCCTGTATCTGAAAGGAAATGGCGGTACATTTACGATTTTTTTTTCAAATCTAACTCTCAGTCGCAAAAGTGCAAAGGCGACAGTTATCATACTTAATTCGAGTACACAGCTCATTCGATCTTTTTTTTTTCACTTGTTAAGGGTATCGAGGAAGGTTTGACGCAGATGAGCAAGTGCAGCAACGACGCCCGGCGCCTGGCTGTTTGGAATTTCCCGCTCGACGCCGCCTTCAGGAGTACGAGTCCTCACGGATGTAAGACGTCGCCTATACACTACGAAGCCATTCTTCTTTTTCTCCTCCTTTTTGCCTCTTTTAATTCTCCTCGCTGTCTCTCTCCCTCGGGCGAGATTTTCCGCAAAGTTGGCTTTTGATTGCTTGCTTTCTTCGCGCTTTTTTCTTTCCCCGAACTCAAATACGGCGCGGCAGTGTAGCGCGTTGCTTACATTTTATTATTCGAATTTTCGATTACCCGCTCCCGAGAGCGCGCGCTCGCAAACTTTTGCAATCGCGGGCGATGAGGCGGGAGTGCAGGTCATTGTGAAGAGTAAATTAAAGGCCGAGTGCAGCACGGTTTTCAGGCTCGCTTCGGCTCGAAGGCGAGCGTTGTGTTGCTTGCCTTTTTTTCAAAAGCGCGTGTGTATATTGTTTGTTGAAAGACTCTTTTGCCTGTGCAGTGTACGAGAGCTTGCGAAAATCGCGAGAGCCGGATTTCGCGAAGGCGAGTTTCGCGCTGTAATATCCCAGCAGTTAATCAAGCTATGCTCGCTGAGGAATTTTAAGAATCAAATTAAACTGCACAATTGCGCTGTGAATATTTCAGCATGACATCATTATTCAGATACAAGATTTTTGAAATTTGTGTTTGCATTTATACCGAGCCGTGGAACAACCAATACCTTCAATATTACGTAATTAATTTTATATAATTGTATCGGTATACTATGGATTGTAATAAAAATTTCTGGTATTGTTGAAATTACACACAACCTCGAATTATTCAACAAAGATCTCGCGTTAATTTCCATCAGTTTATAATAATTTCAGCTACATTCCCACTATAATCCATGCTCGTTCCACTAAAAAGGCGAAGAAAAAAGGAGTCCAACGGTCAAAATCAAAAATTGAAACTTCTAGGCTAGGCCGCAAAGTTTTCGCATCGAGTCCGCGAGCACTTGGCGGCGCTCATTAGCAGCCATCCAATCGACTGCCGAGAGAGAGAGAGAGAGAGAGAGAGAGAGCTTGCAAGCGCACTAAAAGACGAAAAGTTTAGCGGATAAGCCCTTTCAGCGGGATTAGCGCTGACTGCAGGCTGAACACCGATTCCCCAAGAGAAAGAGAGAAAACGCCGCGCACATCGCTGTAAAGTCGAAAGTGCACTTCGCACACGGCCGAATGTGTGTGTGTGTGTCGAGGGTTTGGACGATGCTATCGGGCAATTAGCTAATGACCGGGCTACTTTTCGACGCCGGACGTTGAGGAATTTTTAATTAATTCGCGCCCGTTTCTTGCTCTTCTGTTCCACGTGTATGATTATATATTAACGCGATTAACGCGGATGCGCGTATGACGAAATTGCTTTCGTCACTTGCAAGCTTGCAGTCTTGTTATTACACCGTATCGCAAGATCCCGAAGCGAGTTGGTGACAGACTGCGAGGACGACGAGAGGCAGAGAGAGGCAGAGAGAGGCAGAGAGAGAGAGAGAGAGAGAGAGAGAGAGAGAGAGAGAGAGAGAGAGAGAGAGAGAGAGAGAGAGAGAGAGAGAGAGAGAAGAGAGAGAGAGAGAGAGAGAGAGAGAGAGAGAGAGCGAACGAGGAGAGCATTAACGGCGACAAACTAGTAATAGAGGACGCGACTAATACGCCGACAACGTTAATTGCAGGGCCGCAGTTGCTGCTTTCAATTTACGGATTGGACACGTTCGGGCACGACGTGATCAGGGGCTACGGCGCCTGTCGCCTGCCGTTAATTACCGGCAGGCACGAGAAACGGTAAGTCGCGTCATACGCTTCGCTCTCACTCCTTATGGACTGCCCCGCATACACGCGACGTCACTCTACCTATATGCGCACAGCCCTGCGTCGAGAGCTTCTTTTTCAAAAGACCAATCTTGTAATTACGAGCGCGATGCAAACAGAGAGAACATTAATGGCTATCCGGTGGCCTCTATATCGTAAAATCGCAAAATCGCGAGGCCAAAACTCCTCCGTACTGATTGAAAGACTCGTTGTACGTGTGTATAATATACATTATTCGGCCAACTGGGTCAGGGCGGCGGAAGCTATCGCACCTGTCGTTGAAAATTTAGGATCAAAGTCCGCGCGCAGCGCTTCCGCAAATGTTAATACGCGCCGAGAAAAGTTGTGTACATATTTGCTCGACTACTACTACTACTGCTGTTGCTGCTGGGCACCTTCCGGCCCTCGTATATATCTCAAAAAGGACGTCTTGTGTATACAGCGTGTATAGGTTAGCACGATGTGTCGAACGGCGATTAATGGCTCGACTTTTATTATCCCCCACTGGCCGAGCGTTGCCGCGAGAAATTCATAATTTAGGAGAGAGAGCCTAATGTATTTCAATGATGGATATTTCTTCTTCTTTTTTCATTGCTTGAAGGATGAGCTGTATTATTCCTTTTGCCTGGATCATGTGTATTATGTATGTACTACGTACGAGGAGCTGGCTATAAAGGAGTTCTCTCTCTCTCTCTCTCTCTCTCTCTCTCTCTCTCTCTCTCTCTCTCTCTGTCCCTCATTTTTTTCTTCTTTTATTTTGGCCCGCGCGAATATATGAAGGAGCTTTATAGTTGGCGAAGGAAGTCGGAAGAACCGGTTCGCTTTCAAACTTCGCTATCTTAATAAGAAATCGGAATTGGAAGTATATCGTTTTTCGATATCACTCGCGAGCCAAATCCTCGAATTCACCCTTCTTTGTGTGATGATTACGACAGAGCTATATAGACAATAGAAGAGAGACAGAGAAAGGGGTACCAACAATATGTTGCTGCTCCATGGACTCGTACAACGGTTTCTAGAAAATTTCCATTGTAGTTGAAATAGATGGCGTGTTACAATTTTGTTTACCGGAAAATAGCTAAATTATAAGTACTGCCCATAATAGTTACTTTATTCCCGCAAATGAGGGACAACAAATACACGAGGGAATAATAAGCTACTTTATACAGTCCCGCTTTTCAGAGAATAGAATCGCTATTATAGTTAAGCCGTGAATAAATAATATTATTATGCTGCATATGACTGAAATATTTTATTTTTAACGCACGTACATTAGTAGAGTAACATTCAATTCAGGAAACATTAGCCTCATCATCTATATGTATGCTATGATTTACTAAATCTCGCAAATCTTCATTGTGCGACTCTTCTTCGCATTTTCGACATAGTGCACGTGATGAAATAAAGATTCCGCGTGAAAGCTTCAATTAATAATCGTAATCTTCTTTTCGCGCGCTATTCGCGCGCACTTTTGAACACATAATTCACGTACATGTGAGCATTATAAATAGCGTTTTCTCGACATCCACGGCAGCTTAAAAATTAATCTATATAGGTATCTTCGCGGTTCGCTAATCAACACAGAAATCTCTTCAGCGATTGCAGAGTTTACATGTATATATGAATTTAATAATTCTACCGTGCATGATTTTCTGATAATATGGAAAGCCTATTTATTAATCACGTTAATCAAACTATCAATCGTATGAGCTGTGGACTTCGGATAAAACTCCCGTTGATTCACGTTGGTTCCGCCCGTCAAAAAAAAACTCTTTATGGCGTTGATGAAAAGCCCCGACCGTCCGAATATCGTTACATTCGAAGCCGCAAAATTGTCAAGAGCAAAAGCAGCGGTAGCAGCAGCATGTTTCAAGCCTCTCGGTCTAATCAATTCCCACTTGTCCGTCGCGTCGTCCCCTCAGAGGGAGCAAAGCCATCGGAAAACAAGTCTGACGCAGGCGTCGCTTGCAAGACGTGATTTACGCTCTCTCGCACTACAGGATTGCCGTCTACGTGCCGGAGTCCGCCTCGCTGATGCAACAGTTTGCAGCCTGGCTGACGGGGCGCAGACCCGAGCTCATCGACATCGGAATACTCGCCACCGGCGAGGGACGGGAACGTAAGTGGAAAATTTAATTCGAGCTGCGCCATGGGCTTTTATTTTATCTCCGATTTATTTGCAAAAGGCTTATATTAAAGCTTTACGAGCTGCTGCTGCTGCGATAATTTTAGTCTGAGATAAAAACGACACCTCCATACATAAGCTTCGAGCTATTTAATTTTTTTTTTAATTTATAAATGCACGAATGATAATATCTTTTTATTTTCTGTAAATTCACTGTTGCGTCGTCATTAAGGGGATGTGGGAGCTGAAAACACTGTTTTTCTCTTCCATATAACTTTTTGAATAAAGCTTGCAATGAAAAACCAAGACCAGAGCGCCATAGTGTTGAGTTTCGTGAATCATTCTACCGAAAAAAATACCAATCGGACTTTTGGTTTTATTTTGGCATTTGAAATACTAAATACCCCGTGGCGGATTTGCGAAGCTATAGCTCCCACCTCTCCTTAAAAGAGAGTTTTAATGGCTCGCAATACATGCATGCGGCTCCCTAATAGCTTTTTCTCAAACTTTAATGGATTATAAAAGGTTTTATTAGACAACTTTGATTACCCAACACGTACGCGGCTCATAAAATGATGGCTATATTGAAAAAAAAGTAAATTATATTTTGATGGGAATTGAGTAAAGAAATAGTATGCTTCAACATCGATAACTTTATTTTACAGTACATTTTACACTTCACATGTTACAGTGACGCGAATGAAGGTTCAAGGGTTCGTCAACGCGACGTTCAACGTCGTGCTGAAGGATTTTTTTCAACTAGGATATGACAATGGAGAGCGTTGGAAGTAGTGTAAATTTTGTTTAATCGTATCATCAGTAATAATCTGATAACGCGCTCTGTACATAATACGACAATATTCTATTCATAATTAATAACCTTGACGATGCCAACGAGAGGTTTCGTCAGCAGTGTAACGATTTACAGCTTAATAAATAATACTAAAGACGTCCTTTGGGACTTTTAATTTTTCCTCGCACTCCTCATCAGTAATACTAGTGCTCTTTGGCAAGTCGCTTAGTTGCTGTAGTGGTTCCAGATGGATCGGAGAACAGGCCGCACTTTGAGATCCGGATGCGTCACGTCGGGACGTATGCCGATTCTGGGCTGAAGTTTTCCGTGAGCTGAAAAAGAAAGTGCCGTGAAAAAGTAGATCGAATCTCGTCCACTTACATCAGGGACATCGCGGAAGAATGAGAGTATAACGAAAGATCCAGAAAATTGAACTAAAATACTTCTACCTCTTTCAGATCAGAGAGGGATCTCGTTATTTTCCGCGGCTTTAAATGGACCGAGTCGGAAAGCGAGAAAGGAAGAACTCTCGGATCGAGATTTATTCATAATATTCGTGGAAGTGGAGTGAAGTCAGATGGATATGCCAGAGGGAGAGAGAGAGAGAGAGAGAGAGAGAGAGAGAGAGAGAGAGAGAGAGAGAGAGAGAGAGAGAGAGAGACCCGTTGAGCGAGTAAAACGTCTGAGGTAATCTGCGCCGCTGCGCGGCTGACTTTTGCCGTGAAACTTAAAACGCCTCTCGTGTAAATTTCGAAGCCATCTGCGTGCAGTACACCGCGAGTGTTGTGTTACCTGGTGCCGCATTCCCTGGTAGAAACGTTAACGGCTAATAAGCTAAGTTTTGGGCTACTTAGCTAAGTTGTGGTTAACAATTTAAATAAATAAGAGTTTAAACATTATAAATGCATAGATATACACATTAACTCAAGATAAAACAGAACATTTGCTTGAAATTTGTCAAATGTTACAATCCAGAAATTATAGAAAAATATCTTGTAATCGTGAAAAATCCAAATATTTGTAATAAAACATGCAGACGATTTAATGCAAGAAAAAAAGGAAAAAACAATTTTTAACTTAAAAATAATACTGTGTTGGTATAATAGACACGCATCATTAAAATATTAGCAATATTTTGCTTTATTTTTTTACATTCAAATTTGATAATAATGGTCAACTAAACTTAACTTTTTAACGGTTTTCACTCGTTAATTTTCTACCAGGGTTGTTGGTACTCGGTTATTGAAAAATGCTTGTTTACGCGGATATCCAATATCAAGCAGAATTCGATGTTTGGTTTGCGCGTCAAGCGAA
Source organism: Nasonia vitripennis (assembly GCF_009193385.2). Lineage (NCBI taxonomy): Eukaryota > Metazoa > Arthropoda > Insecta > Hymenoptera > Pteromalidae > Nasonia > Nasonia vitripennis. Next base: position 10,200,696 of record NC_045761.1, on the reverse strand, counting down.
TGTGCAGGGTGTCCTCGAACTGCGAGCAGTCGTTTATACGCTATTTGCACGCGAAGGTTTCCTTGAAAAAGTCCGGCCAATTTTCGGCAAAAAAAAAGAAGAAAAAAATAGAACGAAATCCCGGCAAAAAAAGTTTATCGAGCAGCGTACATAGAAGTCCTATGAATTAATTTTAATTCGTTGACTCTGACAACAGGCGATCGATCATCCGCGCGCGCGCGCGCCAGAAAAGTCGCGAGTCGAGGCAGAAATGAGCGATAGGTGCTGTAAGGGCTGACGCGAATTCAATGAAAAATCGCCGCGTCAAAAGTTCGCCTGCACTCGTGCACGTGAAGAGAGGAGCACAGAGAGATGGAAGAAGAAGTATCATCGGCCATCGGTAAAAAATTCACTTCCGGCTTGTCGCGCCCGAAAATCCGCCAAGAGGAGATCTGGGTTGAACAGTAGTCGAACTCCGCTGTGTGTGCAGAGGGCTTTTTCGCACGGACAGTTAGCTAGCTCTCGCTTCTCCGCTCCTACTTAGTGCCTAATACGTCATGCGCAGCCTTTTTGGTCCGCTCTAGCTGCGGCCCCTTACAGCGGAGATCGCTTGCCATCGAACTCTTGATTCTCCGAACTGGGGGGTGTAAGCCGGTGTTTCGAGAGGAAGGATTATAGGGACGGGATTGATATGTACGCATATAATACGCGTAGAGGGACTTACCGTGCGATGGCTTGACGGGCTCGAAAGTCGATCTGGCATCGGGATATGTGTCGAGGAACTCGAGGACTACTCCGTTCGTCCAGCCGAAGCCGTCCTGAACGTCGTACTCGCCGCCGCCGCCGAACTTGCCTGGCTCCAACGCGTCGTACTGCAAATAAAGAAGAGATTTATTTTTCTTTTTTTTTCGTTTTGTAAGCTCGCCGTCGTACTATTTTCTCGTACAACAGAAAATACGTATTCCCGCGCAGGTAAGCCGGGATCGCAGACTGGACATCGTTTACGCGTTATGGGTACGCCACCTATATTCTCGCGTACACAATAAATAAACAGCGAATTACGCGGGGAAAGCATCGAGTTACGAGAAAACATGTCCTCGCACGCGATTGTGTGTGCCGCCGCTGAAAAGGGTTAAAGTAAATTGGAATTTAGTGCCGGTTGTCGGTCCGCCGCGCGAGTGATTTATTCGGTTAGCTTTTTGCGCGCGCGACACGTGCGCAACAAGGGGAAAAGCGTGTCAGCCGCGCGCGTGAAGCAAAATAAAAACTAAACTATAATCTTTCTCCGCGAGCTGCGAGCTTTTTCTTGCATTTGATTAGGACGTCCGGTGCGGAATAAATTTTCCCAGCAGGAAAAAAAAGCGTTTGGAGTCGGCATCTCGATTTGAAGCGCAGCATTCAGCTGCTCCTTCATTATCGTAATGGCTCCCCCCCCCCCTCTCTCTCTCTCTATTATCGAAGGCGCCTTTGAATTCCTGCAATCCCCATGGCCGGTGTCTAATTCATCAGTTGGCTCCGCGTGCGAGAGAGAAATTTTCTCCGTGAAAAAACATTCCCTCTTCGCTTTTCCCCTTAGGGAAAAAACTTTTTGAATTGAAACGAGATCCTTTCCGACGCCTCGATTTCGCGAAAGTTTATCTCGCTTGCCGTTCCACATCGAATTCAACATCGGCGCAAACAATAACGCGCAGGGTTCATTACATTTTCCACAAGCAGAACTTTTCAGATTGATTGAAAAACCATCAGCGGCTTTTCAATTAATTACCAATTTCACCTCACTCCACCCTCGAGCGCATATTACGTTTCAAGGCTATTCGTAGTCGTGTGCAGCCTATAATAAGAGCATATCCCGCTCGCGCGATCGGGTTGTTGAAAAACTGCCAAGAGTGGCTCTCGATAGTACCCAAACTTTTGCTCTTTATTAATCTCATCGCATATACGGTTCTCTATGCATTCGTCACTGCGTGATTCACGATTTCCGCGCAAACAAAGTACAACTGCGTAGAGCAGCGAATACAAATGAAAGAAAAAGCGCGCGCAACAGTGGGTCCGTCCATATAAAGCATCTTTAACGTTTCACATGCGTATCAACGACGCAGAAGCCATTACAGAGCGGCAATAGCTGCACAAGTCGTTCGGTGCAATTTCGCGAAAACTTTTCACTGGACCTCGCGATGCCAAGTCGAGCTTGCATAACGCGCGCGCGTGTGTGTTTGTGTATCGTACGCACATATGCTTATTGCGAGCGTTACAAGTTCTTGCAGAGTGCGGAGGGACACGCGTGAGGAGGAAATGTAATACAGCCGCTGCAGGCGAAAAAAAGAGATCGAACGCGATGCGGAATTGCGATCGTTATCGCGGGAGCTTTTTCTATTTCTCTCTCTCTGCACACTCGGCTGCTGATGATACAGTCGCGTGAGTATAGATATATGTGTGCGACTTTTCTTCTTTACATTGTGCGCGACTCCGCGGTATTTACGACGTCGCCCATAACGCAGAGGATTTATGAAGGGAAAGCGCGCGATTGGTCAGCGAGAGCCATTGTCTCGAGCGCATTGAAAACCATCCAGCCGACTGTCGGTTAATCTTCGCGAGCTCGGATTATTCGCGCGTGAGAAACCCGCACCGAGTCTCGCGTTCTACTCTTTCTTCTGTTCTAATATTCACTCAGTCACGAGTGTAAAACCCGCAGCCGACGTGCTCGTTGTCGTAAATCATCGCGAGCACATAACACGTCCTCCTGAAAGAACGTATAACCGAGATCCAACGCAAGTGCATAGCTCTCGACCGCGAGAGAAGACAGCTTTCGATTTTACGAGCGAAATCAGAGACCACCATACGGATTCACTCGCGAATTCTTCCCGCTATAGTCACGGACATTTGCAGCAGGGGAGAAAAAATACAGCCGCGTGTTATTGGCTGACTCGACGTTATAGCTGCGCTTGACGATCGCGTCTCTGCCGGCGACACTGATCGGCTCGTCTAGCGTGTAATTTATCCGGGGATTTAATTAGACGATCGCTTCGAGATCGCCGCGCCATGCTGAACGTTTAATCACGTTACGCAAGAGACGAATGAAAGCTATCCCGAGAAGCAATTTTTCAAGCGTCTACGTGTACATTGCGGCGACGGTTGCGGCTTATAGCGATTATCATTTAGATTGTTGCCCGCGGCTTTACCGACGAACTATGCCGCGGTATAAGCCACGCGTAAATCGCGTCGATGTAAGGCTATACCGTTCAAACTATACCTGCGTACTATAAGTGGTTTAGCAACTTGTCGGTATTCCAGCCAACTCGCACGTAATCAGCGGAAAAATTGTGCTGCCCTCGTCCCTAATAACAGTCAGGCCTGCCAATTTGCGGATCCGCGTCTATCTGCTAACAGCGGATTAACGAGGCTTACCTAATGCGCGCAAGACGCCCGAGCGGAGAAATATAGCAGCAGCGAGGATGTGAATCCTGCAGACAAGCTGCCTCTATGTATACGCCTATAGGCATCTAGACTATCCAGTATCCGTTTCATTATTTACTCTGTTCAGTCTGTCGGATGACTGAGCGTTTGTTGCACGTCAACTGCGACTACCGGTTGTTTTGAAATTGTCGTTAGCCCGACGTGCGTGTGTCAGCGAATGTTATCTCCTGAATATCCTCGGATATCCCTCTGTATATAGCAGGGCGTACGTGCGCTTACTAACTTGCGCGCGCAAGTCGAGATTAGTATTACCGAGAGTGAGAGAGCCGGAAATTGAGATTCTCTGCGGTGAGTACCTTTGACGAAGATGGTATAGAGTAGCGCAGAGCTTTCATCATTTGCGAAAGCGCGACTTCTATCTCCGCCAGCTAATGAGCATTAAGTTCCCCCTACAGCCGCGCCTCCGGCGTCCTCAGCTGATTCTCTCCTGTGGAGAATTGTCGCGGAAAGCTAATCCAGAAAAGCTCGTCTTTCGTTGGCATTTATTTCGAGAGGCACGTCGCGTTTCAGCCCGGCAAATAGCAATGAGGGGAGGAGCGCATAATCCACGAGCTTTTCCCGATTCGTTGAAATTATGATGTAGAAAAATGAGCTTTCGTTCTAGAGAGCGCGAGTTAGCAAACATTAATTAAAAGCTTAAAGTTTGGCGTGTTTCGTCGATGTGATACAATGTCGAATTGTTGCCACGTTCGTAGTGAAACAATTTCATGGTTCGACGAGGAATAGAAATGAATATCGCAAAATACCACGCACGTTTCGATGGTTTGATGAAAGCTCGTTTGGATTATGTGCATTAATTTGAAATTTGAACCCTAATTTCGTACAATGACACGAAGTCAAAGGAATAATTTCGTATGAAAAGTGAAATCAACGTGGATTTAGAGAAGATTATTCTCATGACAAGCTTGATCAATCGAATACGCAATATTGTAATTAAATCTGCTTCTAATAATTCGTGTGAAAATTATTGCGCGCAGTTTGCACCCATGATATATTCATCCATAAAATGAGCACAACCGGCCAGCAGAACGGACTACTTCGCATACCAGATATATAGTTCAGACACGTTCGCTGTATTAACTCCTGCCGCGTAGAACGAGGCACTTGTAGTTCGCGAGTTTCATTGCCTAATCCAGTTGAAGAATTTAAATTGAATTCAAAAGGGCGCGAAATATCAGAGCCGCGCCAGTTTGAATTTCCTAAAGAGTTGCGAGTGCAGAGAGCCTGTGAAAAAGTTAAGCTCCGCCTGTATACATATGCTTGCCGGTGAAATGCTAAAGAAGCTGTCCGAGCCTGGAAATTGGCGCATGGAGTTTCGCGGATGAGCGCAAAATTCGAGATTGAATTTCGCTCCGTGCGGTTTTCAAAAGCTCAAAAAGCTCGAAAAGTCGCGCTAAATAACTGCCGGATAATTCCACGCAGATTCATCAGCCGGAAGTAAACGCGCGCGAGCGAATGGCGCTTCTAAGGTCCTTCTCGGCTTATACGTATGGGCTAGAAGCTGCAGCGCCGGCACCGGATGCGTTTCTCAAGGCTCGCGCGCGTAAATACGCTGTATAGTGTCGCGGTGGCAGCGCGCGGCAACTTAAATACCTGATTTGAATAGTAATTGCTACTCCAAGAAATCTTCGCTCGATGCCGCAATCTGGGTCAATTTCGTACCTATTGTGCGGCGGCTTTGCCTGGTACGCCTCCTCGTCGCGACCTTGCGCGAAGAATATAATGAAGTGTAATGCAGTCGCGCGCAGCGCAAATGGAAAGGCCGAAGCCGCGGGATCGTAAATTTAATATTCATGTAGATGCAGAGGCGCGGGATTTAAGTGCCACCGTATGCGACCAGCAGCGTTACTCGATAACGCGTTTAAACTTGCGGACGCACTTACGGTAGAGAGGAGGAAAAATTGGGTTACACCCACGCCGATGTAAAAACTTTATGTAAACCTCCTGCCTTGCTGCGTTGTAAATTGAGAGCGCACGAGCTGCGGGGGTAGTTTATGTAAAAGTGAAAAAAGAGAGCTTGCGGGCACGTTTCAATTACGAGCGCAGGGAGATCAAAGCTCCACCACGCGGGATAAATCGGAAACCATAATTTTTGAACACGTTGTGCCCTTACACTCTCTGGTGGTGTGAGTAACAGGTGCCTCGCGCTATCGCGTGCGAAACAGCCCGCAGCTTTCGCGCGAGTCGTATTTTAATCCACTGCGTACACTTGTTCCGTGTAATCCCCTGGAAATTTCTTACCTCGGCCGCTAGCGCATGGTTTACAGTTATTACATCGGTCGGTTCTCGCGTGAGCAATTATACCAATATCGCGAAAGCTCGACAAAAAGCTCCGGGTCAACCGGCCGCTCATCGTAAAAACTCATCAATCGCCCATTTTATTCCGCTCGATTCGCGCAGTTAAATCTCCGGAACATTACCGGGTGGCACTTAATTTTTTTCTCGTCCTACCCCGACGATATGTATATGCGCCTCAGCCGCGCTGGGACTAAGAATCGCCCGCGCGATATCCTCTCGGAGCGCTTTTTCCCTCTTCTTCCGGTTTTGATATACACGCACGCGCTAGCTCTCGCATAAAGAAAATCCGCGTAGCTCGAAGGAAGTCCGGAAAATAAGATCGACTGTATATACGTGCGCGCGGAAGAGAGGCGGAAAAAGTCGAGGATGAACTCGCTCTTACGCCCTAATAGAGAATATCTTTCGCGAAAGTTCGCGCCAACTTCTACCGGGAGATCAAACCATGCTTTCTCTCTCTCTCTCTCTCTCTCTCTCTCTCTCTCTCTCTCTCTCTCTCTCTCTCTCTTCCTCTATCTTTTTGCATTACGTATATTCGCACGTGTGTTCGTGTCCGTGTATGTGTGCTTTTAGTAATGACAGTTGGGCAAAAGTTCGGCAAATGGGAGAAAGAGAGCGAACTAATGTATATAGAGGAGAGAGAGAGAGAGAGAGAGAGAGAGAGAGAGAGAGAGAGAGAGAGAGAGAGAGAGAGACAGAGAGAGAGCCGTGCGAACGAAACGCTACATATATAGTTGCTCCTATCGCCGCTGTTTTCCAACTTTTTGCGCGATAATTTTGCATTTGCTAATAAGTTCCAACGCGCGCGAAACTTGAAAAATCTCGCGTCATTCGTATGACAGCGCCCCAAAGTACCCCGAAGTTGTTCGCTTATTATAACGCAGCGTTTAGCTCGTGATATACTTTTTCTCGGCCGAGTGTGAGGCGCGAAAATAAATTCCGGGCGAGGGAGAGAGTTTCGAAAAAGCCGACGCTGATATGGGCAAAGGGTCAGTATAAGCGTGGGCTAAAAATACACCGCCGCCGCCTTGTGTGTAAGGTGTCGGCTGATTTATTTCGCGCGGAATATTTATTTGGATATAATATTCGATGCCGTGATTTACGCGAGGCTACCGTACTGTATGCATAATGCTATACTGCTTATAGATCGCTCGTGGATTCGCGCGCGAAAATCAAAGCATGGATGATGAGGTTTCTCGGAAATGCAAATACTCTGCTTCTTTATACGTTTCTCTGTAAGAGAAAGATGGAGTGGATGAAGTACGTTTCGCCTGCAGAGGACGAGGAAATAATAATTCGTAGAGACGCTCACGAGCGCGCTTTTCATACGAAGAAAAATCTTCCACTTCCAGATAATAGATCCAACTGTGATCCGGAATTTCCGCGAACGCATTCGCGCCAACTTTTACGTTTGGAATTTAATTCCTCGCGAGCTCGAACTCCTCGAAATCAAAAACCATTGAGCCTGTACAAGTACCAAACAAGAGTTGCAAACAAGAGGGCTTAATTCGACTCGACTGATGATCATATGTCAAAATAAATTTTGACGAAATAATCGTTCTCCGAAATCACACATGTGTGTGCGCGTATGCACACGATTTTGATGGTATAACGATCCATTGAGCGTGTGTATGTGCATAGCCAGTGGCAATTTACTAAGTACGTCGCTGCAGAGCGTAAATTATTCCCATTCGCACTCACTCCCGTAATAGGTATAAATAATAACTTCGCAGGCATCAAAGTAGGGGAGTTTCCTGTGGCCGTTTGTGCACCAGTACGGTCAGAGGCGAATAATTGAATAGCCTCTCTATTTAACATTATATAGAGACGACGAACAGATGACCATCAAACGAAATAATTAGCGATGGACGAGGACGACCCTCTTGCTTTTCGTTCGGGGAATTGACTCTCGTATCTGAAACAGTCCTTTCAGCGCGCACTCGTTACGAGTTTCGGTGAAATTCAAAACATGTGTACAGCTCGAAAGTCGCGGAAGGTTGTATCAAGGTCGAACAACGAGGTAGTATAGAAGCAGTATGGGAAGAGTCGGGAGACAGATTGATCGATCGCGCAACGACCCGTTGTGTATCTCTTCTTCGCAAAAGTTCGAATCACGTCCGCGTCATACGTGGCATGGAGCGACCGATGGCTTTCGATCGATTGCTCGACTAACGCGTCAGATTGTTTCGTCCATTGATTCGACGTTTGAAAAGAGACGAGCGCGCGCACAGTTTGCGGCTGAAATCGGGACATGTTATCCGACTCGGATTGAATGGGCTTTTTCGAAAAAGCAAATGGGAACGAGCGAGCTTTCTCCGCGCTGCGATTTTTAACCGAAATTGTATTCAAATTTAATCATAAGCTTCCGTAATAGTTTCACGAATTTTCGATATCGAAAGAAAAAACGCGTCCGGGTGTGTAAATCCAAAGTTAAAGATAAATCAATCAAGTAATGTCGAGGGAAATCGCAGGAAACCGGAAACAATGCCTCAAGCCCGACGATTCTCGGCTGCAGCAATTTCAGCGGAGGAAGTTGAAAGTCAGAGAAGGCCGATTCGCGTTTCTGCCGATCGATCGTAAGGCGCGGAATAATTAATCCGAGAGAAACGTCGATAAACGACTTCTTCCCAGGAACAAAGCGCGGCGTCGATGTCTGTCTATAAATGAGTCGTCGCCTCGAGGGCAAGCGCCCACGACTATGAAAGAACCCGGCCGTATGAAAGGGGAGCTTGCGAGAGCACAAAGGTCGGCCGTCGGCTAAGTGACGAGTGAAAAAAAGACCGATAGCGGATGGCGGATCGTTATTTCGATCGGCTTAGTCCATAATCGATCTCCGACTGATCGAGTTTCGAGAAGAGAGATAGAGAGAGAGAGAGAGAGAGAGAGAGCGCCGGATGAGGGAATATTGGCTTGGTTTTCAATTTGCATGACGATGACGCCGGAAGAACAGCGTTTGAATTATGCAAGAGTGAGAGAATAATTTCAGACCTCGTGTCGCGACGATTGGAACACTAATTTCAATCACCCGTGTAGCGCACGCGACGAACAGATTTTTACAAGCTTCTCATCCCAGGGCGTGCCAACTTTTTTCGCGCCGCTGAAATCTCGAGTACATGCTAATCACGAGCTCTCAAATTAAAAGCTTCTCATCCGCGAGAGGCCTTGGCGTTTTTTTTCTCTTCGAGTTTGTCAAACTGTATTATAGCTCGGAGCCGTTTCACAAAGCTCTGAGGGCGAGCCACGGCTAGAACTTGGAATGAATATATCTTAAAGTTAATTGAAAACTTTGTCCCGACGTTATTTCTATAACTGCGGAGCTTTGCAAGCTCTTACAAAAGTCGCCTATACTCCGCGATACGCGCGGAACTTTATATTCGCGCGCGACGTTAAAGGGAAATTCAACCGATTTTTTGCCTGGCACTTATATATATATGTACGGAAATTCTTTGTCAACTGCCCGCTGCAGTGAAACTTTCGATGAATATATATAGACTCGTGATCAATTTTTGCTTTGATGCGCGCCGCGGCCTTCCAGTGGGATCTAAATTTAATAAACGACTTCAATAACGAAACTTTTGTCTCCGTATAGACACGCGATTATCATCGGCGGCCGTCCGACGAAACGCAGTCTTTATCACTGCGGCGAACACACTCTCGACGTAGAGAGTGACTGCGAAAAACTGCTGCAATTGAGAAAAAAAATATGGCACAAGTGCAAATCAAACAGTCCTCGTGTTCTGCAGTCGTCAGCAGCTTGAATTAGCTTGTTACGCCGAAGAAAGGGTACACACACACACACACACACACACACTCTCGCACGCATATGCACGAGTCGCAAAGACGTCTCTCGAGTTCTCGCGCACACCAACGTGTATAACACAGAGCGATGGAATACGGCGGCGCGGCAGTCCGACAATCTGGGTTAATAAGCACTTTGAGCAGTCTACTCGCGGAGCAATTACACACGCAGCAAACGGGTCATTCGCTTGATTTATATTGCCTTATATCCGCGGCGCGACTGCAGCGTGCCGAGTCCTTATCCGCCTTGCGGCTAAATTAAAATTGACCGAGGTTGCGCCGGAGAAAAAATAGACTCTCGGATAACCCGCCTGATGCTCGAAAAGCTTGAAATCTTGAGGGCGCAGTTGAGGCTTGCAGGAAAGAGAGAAAGAGAGAGAGAGAGAGAGAGAGAACTGTTTGCGAAGGGTGTTTAATTAGAGTGGGATCGTGTTTAGCAAGAATTTTAATTAAACCGGAACTTTCTCGCGCTGCCTGCGGGATTTCCATCTTTTTTTGCCCGGCCGTCCATCGCTCGAGCGAGGCTCTTTCATTACGATTTATTAATTTTTTTTCCAACGCGCTGCTCTCTTCGGCGCGCAATTTGACTTCTTTCTCCGGCGAAATTACTCGTCGATTATAACTCGTCACGTATTCTATCGGGTAGAGAAAAAATCAGCCTACCGCAGCCCAACAAACTTCATCATCGGCTGCAACATCGTATTATCGACTTCCCGTTAAACACGTCACCTGCAACTACGCTCGGCCGCCGCGCATACAGCAACGCAGTTTACACCTTTCGGAGAGGGTATCGAATTTATTACACTAATTTCGCGCGCGCGCGCGCACCACCACGGCGGCAAATAACCTACAGCTCTCCCGAGCGCGGGCCATGTAAAACTCGTTATACCCAAAGTTAAATTAATAACTCGCCTTCGGTCTGTTAAAATTAAGCTCCGCTATATCTTCACGCATATAACGCGGGAGGAGCTCTCGACGCTTTCCGTTTGCGAGCACACCTCATCAATTTCGTCCTCGTCAAATGCGCGCCGCGGAGTCCCCGTGACCCACATATCGCCATTCACACATACGTACGAGCTTGCAGCGATACGGGGGCGAAGAGGAAAAAGGAAGGAGCGCCGCAAAAAAGCTACGAGTCACGCTCTCGATGCCGGCTTTTTTCGCTCGTCCCCGTATAAATTAATCAAACTGCTGCTGCTGCTGCTTTTTTCTCCTCGGCCCATTAAGTCAGCCCGCGAACCTAATAATCCTTCGGCTCGGCGTTTTTATGCCCCGGCTCAACTTGGCCTATCCGCGCGCTGGAGAAGGAAAACACCGGCGGATTAGCGGGCGACACTTCCGGCTAACGAGCGAAATCTCCTGCGCGACTCGTCGCTGACGACCGATGCTTCGGCATTTTTTTTCTCGACGCCGAGAGAGGGAGAGTGGGGGAACGAAAGCTCGTGAGAGAAAAGTCCGCGCTTGGTCCGATCGACCCTCTCTCTCACTGTGTTGCTTTTTTACCTCTTTTTCCTCCAGGCCAGCTTCGTATTACAGGCGGATTTTTTGCCTACGACTACGGTGCGCCTATTGAAAGAATGGAGAGCTTTCGAATAATACGCGGGAACACGAAGCGAACTCGTGTACGCGCATCCACCGCGGTGTAATATTTTCTGTTTCTTTTTTCCATGGAAACTGTATACACGATTTTCAACGTGAAAATTCACGCAGAACTCGTTAAATTTTCAACGGACTAATCAGAGCGCGCGCGCCTTTTTTCTCCCTAAAAAGTTTTAGCGCTCTTTCTCAAAAGCGGGCTTATTTTTCATCAAGTTTTACGAAGTATTTTTTCAAGAATTAACGAGTTTCGCTTGTATACTGAATACGTATACACTTATAATATACAGTTTATGAACATTTTGAAGCTCAGTTCGCGAACAAAGTTTGTTTTCAACAAAGTTGCGGCGTGCGCTAGACTCTTAAAAAATTTGCGCAATCCGTCAGTCGAAAAATCATACTCGTCTCGCTGCAGTTAACGTCGTTTCAGTCGGGAGACAGCTCGGTTAACTAAAATCCAGCCCTCGAGAGAGAGAGAGAGAGAGAGAGAGAGAGAGAGAGAGAGAGAGAGAGAGAGAGAGAGAGAGAGAGAGAGAGAGAGAGAGAAATTGCACCCATCAGAGGAGGCGAACAGCGTCGAGTAATTTCCCGCGACACGGCGTTGAATCAGGAAAATATAGGTATTACAAAGACGAAAAAGCAGCGTGCAATTTGTTTGCATATTTCTCGAGAGCAAATTCCGCAAGCTCACCGAGCAGTCTCCAGCGAATAGTTCCGTCGAGACGAAAAATACACACACACCATGCATCATCAGCGCTTCTTTGTGCTGACTCAGCGGCTCCGCAGAACCGACTTGATTCTGACGTACACTCTCTCGGCATTTTTCATCCTTATACCCACAGTTTTGCTTTCCGCCGGCTTTTATTTTTCTCGAACCACGCGTCAAAGTTCCAACTCTCGACGTGTGTAAAGAAGAAAAATGCATCGTGCCAACGAACTAATCACACCTCTAACGAAGAAAGCTCTGCGCGAGGCAATCAACGGGCTCGTGATGAAGGATTATTGGAAAAGCTAATTGACACACTCGTCGCGCGCTTACTGACCTTCTCGTACATCTTGTCGGTACGATTGAAGCCGATGTAGTTAGCCTTGAGCCAGGTGGCAGCCAGGTTTCTGGCGGTCTCCATAGCCGGCCTGTTATTCGTCAGCCTCAGGCCCTGGACGATGATCGATTGCAGCGGCGGCCAGGCGTTCGGGAAGTCCCACTGCTGGCTGCTGTTTTCCAGCGAGGCCGGGGTACCACCTACGACACAGCGAATAAATACGTCTATGTATAATATGCGGTGGCAGAGTGTATGAGAGAAGCTGAGAAACGAGGCTATATCAGAGCTAAAGATCGAAGAGGAGGAGAGCTTGCGAACGGCTCGACTCTCTTTTCCGGCGGCTTTCGGGGCGCTTAGCTCTAATGAAAAACTCCGAGAGCTTCTCGAGAAGCTGACGGCGCTGCGCCGGATATACTCGAAGACGAAGTACGGGCATTTTTCATAAGTAATGCATCGTCGTCGCGGTGAGCCCTGCCGAATTCCTCCGTACACCCGGGGGTCATCGCTACGTATAATAAGGCTCTCTCTCTCCTCTCCTTTTCCGCCTTGATTAGATCTGGTTACCATTAGCTTAATGACCGCGCGGACGGCCAATTTCGAGCACAGCCCGCAGCGAGGTGCTACTATATATACTTTTTTTCGAGATTCATTCTCTCTCTCTCTCTCTCTCTCTCTCTCTCTCTCTGCTGCTTCTTAATTAGACGACGAGGTTTTTCGTAAAATTCGAGGATGATCTTCCTTTGTATACTACATGGGTCATCTCGTGCAACATCGGACGGTAAACGTAATTTCACGTTACGCTCGATCCAGCTCGTACACAGAGCGAGTGTAATAACGCGGACACACGCTGGAATTTCGTATGCGCGCGGAAAACACGAATCTAATTAAAAAATTTCATTCTACACACACGGCTCGCGGATTGCTCTATTTTCGCGGGAAGTTGAGGGAAAAAAATATCCCCTCAAACTAATTATACGGCGTCCTTGAAACAAAAGGCTCCCCGTGAGCGTAACGAGCATCAGCGTATGTTTTCGTCGCATCCCCTCGCGGTGCAGTTCCGATATCCCCTCGTCGCCGTGGACGCAAAAATTATGAATGCAAATGGCATTCACTTTTCTCCCTCGTTCTCTCTGTGCCGAAAAAAGGCAGGAAGCACACCGCTGCGCTGGAAAACAAACGAACCAGAGAGCGGCGTGGTGTGCAACGCGTTTAGCCGAGGAAAAAAAGGACCGGAGCTTAATCAAAGCCGCGTGTGCGTGGGACGTAGGACAGAACATCCGTTCATAAATACAAGTCGTTGTTCCCTCACGCGAAGCGGCCAATTTATCGCGACGTCTCGAATAACCGCGCGGTTACTCTCGACCCTCCAGCTCCGAGTGTATACACCTCCGGCTTTCCTGAGTGACACATGCGAGTACCCGCGACAAGATGATTTAGACGCTCCGGTATTTCTGGAGGCGCCGAGAGAAAGCTCGCTCATAGATATATAACGTAAGTACACACAAACACACACCTCGTTGCTTTGATTCCTTTCTGGCGCTGCTCGTTTTTTTTCTTATGTATGCACGGCCGAGTTGGGAAAATTAATTAAACGCGAAAGCTTCGCCAAACAGTGCGAAAGCTCTCAGCGGTGAAATCGAGCTTCTCTGTACCAACTCACTTTTTAACTTTTGTGTAAAGTGTTATACGCTATTATACCGAGAGAATCGGATCCGGAGAGTCGATTTTTCATCCGGAGTCCAATAAGCCAATGTAAGCGCGATACACCTCTCTCTCTCCAGAGGCGATCCTCAATATAACGGACACGAACAGGAGAATTGCATCATCGGCCACGTTGTACGTAATATCGTAAAAGGAGCGAGAGCGCGCGCGAGATCGTTATAGAAAATTATAAACTTCAGCTTTATCGCGAAACAGTTAAGGAGCGTCGGCGCTCGGGGACCGAGGGGAGAAATGATTTCTATTTTTCCATTGGATCACGTGGCATGAAAGCCATCGATATATATTTATTAATACCATATCCATCTATACACGCACGCACACTCACATCTATATTTCAGTCGAAATAGCTTCTCCGCCTTTTACGATTCCGCGCAAGCTCGCGTCATTTTACGACGGTCGATCCGCGCGAGAAGCTGTATACGAGGCAGAGAGAAGGATGGCGCATTTATATTCGTCTGCGTATTAGGTAAAGCATCGTTTGGCGAGAGATGAGCAAAAACTTTTATAAGGATGCATTTAATATCTGCGGTGCGGGCTGTCTTGCGCCGAATGGCTCTGCTCTTCATTAACGTCCCGTCTCTTTTCCTCGCTTTCACCTTCCATACCGGGTCCTTCGCGACTCTCTCGTGGTTTATAAGAGCCACAAGGGCGTTTCGCGCAGGCGTAATTAGGCGCAGTTGTTGTCGTTGCTTCCTTTTTTTAAAATAGCTCGAAATTAAACATTTTCGCCCTCTCAAGTGCGCTGTACTCTCGTACGTAAGAGTAAACTTTTTCGCGCACTGTTTCAAAACGATCTCGTCCATTTCGCGTCTTCTCCGCCGCAGTCGTTTGGCGGGAAAAACAAAGAGCTCGCGAAGCATCGGTATACACGCAGATATATAAGAGCGCAGCAGCACTACTTGGCGACGCTACTTAAGCCGCGCCGGAGGTTTACACTTGGCGGATTTTTAGAGGGCCCGTGTGTCGGAAAGTTTTACGTCCTCTCTGTAAAGAATTTAACATCCGCGCGTAAAAAGACGAGAACGACGTCGCATTGCTAGGCTTTGTTTGATTTTACGCCGCAAAAATCCGGCCGTACGTCGATCCCCACTGGATTTACATGTCATCGCGCGAGTAACGAACTCTGAGTTTTACATTTTTTCGCGCCTCGGTCCGTATGGGCAATAAATCCCGCGGGACAGCGCTCTGTGTCTCTGAAGAGAAAAAAGCGAGTAGCCGCGAATCAGAGAAAAATTATCTCGACAATTACGTCTTCTGGGAAAAATTGTTCAAGCGAGTTTGGAGTAGCCGGTGCTCGAGGCGCGTAAACTGGGTCAGATTTCATAAAGCTATTTTTAGCGCTCGAATATATATATATATATATATATATATATACACACACACACATACATACAGGGTCAAAAGGAGCGAAATAGCTGGCTGCAGTCGCGTTGGTCATCATCGCAAATGTATCATTTAAAAGTCGTTGATGGGAGAAAAAGTGAGTTTTGCGCGCGTTAGAATCGAATTCCGCGGCAGCTCGATTTTTCTCTCGCCTTGACAGTTTATTTTCCAGTGACAGAGGCTAACGAGCTGTATTCGCCGCTGTCGGAAATGGAAACGGATCTTTTTAATACTCGTTCCATGCATATTTGATTTTTATCAGAGCCGAGCGCACGCGCAGCGAGTAATTTAACGCCGTAGGAGGCTTTTACGCGCAGTACGCCCTTGTGTCTGGTTATACACTGGGAGCAAACTCGATGTATGATGAAATATTTTCGAGAAAAAAGACGCAAACGCACAAAGAACGCGTATAAAACAATTATACCCTCCGCGCGTGCGTAAAACGCTTTTACGCCTCCGCGGCCGATACAGGCGTCCGCAAAGCGAAGCATTACCCTCATTAAAAGCGAGATCGATCTGTGTATAGCTATACAGCGACATATAATCCCACGCGTCGCGCATCCCACGGGCGAATAACAGAGGCCCACTGCGTGTCGAGCTTTTATCGGATCTTTTACGCTCGCGCGCGCGCAATTGCATATACATCGCCGGCCGTATTGTCTCAGCGGAGGAGAGGCCAAGTGGACGCTCGCGCGACAAAGAGCTCGCATTAGCAGGGGGGCGAGTATAGCTATACAGATGCAGCAGTAGCTCGTTCTGCGATACTGCGGCACAATGCATATTTTAACGCCTCGGCTGCACTGCTGAGCTTCATTGGCTTGGAGATGGTCGGACGGAGAGTCTCTTGCTCGCTTGGATCTTGGCCGGAATAGCTGATGCGCGCTGGGACGGGAATTGTCTCGTTTTGCTCGTATACGAGGCGATGATGGTGGTTTCGATCGATTGATATGCAGCTGTTCTGATGACAGCTGACTGTCGGTTGCGTGTTTTTTGTTTCACGTAGACGGCCATTAGTCGAATTAGCAGTTTGAAATCTTTTGAAAGTGCCCGCTGGGGATTAAACAATGGGAGCTTGATGAACGAGCTGTCGACTGCATTATTAATCATGGGGATACGTGTAAAACTCTCTTGTATACGCATCTAGCCCTCTCGCTCATCTGTGGACATTAATTATTTCAAACACACTGCGCGCGTCGTTAGTCGCGGATTACTGTAATATGATTGATTGGCGGTCGAGTATCTTAAAAGTACCGCTACAGTCCAGCTGGTGCAGTGTAATTATTATTTAAAAGTCTATTTTCTTGACGCCTTCTTTTGCAGCGATGTCCGAAAAGGATTGATAAAATTCAAGTTTAATCCGGCTCTATAAAGGACATTATGCCATGCAACGAAATCTTCCCTTTTTCGAATGAACCTGCACAACAATCGCTCTCTCTCTCTCTCTCTCTCTCTCTCTCTCTCTCTCTCTCTCTCTCTCTCTAAAATAATAGTTCCGCGTTTATAAAGCTCTCCATTAAGGTAACTTCAATTTTTGTACACGATAAATGGCTTTGGACTATACGTTTCCGTTCGGAGCTGAAATTCACAAGTAATAGGAAGGCGATCGCGTTCAGTAGCGTATTGTGCGCTGCAGCTGGTCGTATTTTACCGGTACATATACGGCAAAAATTGCAATTTTCCATCACCCGATGCGATATCTTTAAAAATCGAATAAAGCAAGCAACGCTTACGTGCAATCAAGTGACTACGACTTATATCACGCACGGCTGCTCAAACGAAGCGGTATAATTGTATCAGCCCCTCGAGCGAGTGATTCATTATTCAGCCCTCTCGTAAGTATGTGGACACGCGCATGATAATTCTCGCAATGCAAGCTTTCCGCGGTAACGAAATGTGTAAAATTCACTCACTGCTACATTACCTGCCTAGTGTGTACGTCTCCCTCTCTCTTCCTGTTTACCCACAGCTCACTTTATCCCATATACAGGCGTGCACACACGCATTAATGTCGGCGTATTTTGATCATTTGATGCGAATCGCAGCTCCGCAAACTCAGCCGTTACTTAACTCCAAGCTCTGCAAGCCTTTAATTCTCCGAGAGTATAACGTCAATATGTGATCTTCGAATGCAAGAGCCAGAGTGCTTTTGTGCGCTTTGATTCGAATATGCGTTTCCTTTTTCGGCGCGCGCATACCGCCCCTATATTGAAATCGCACCGACGAAAACATGCATTTTCTGAGCCTTTGTTGTACGCGATAATGCGTGCGGTTCGCGAAAAAAAGTAATCAAAGGGAATGCCCGAATTGGAGTGTGTATGCACTCAATTAGTCACGGAAATCTAAAAATTCGAAAAAGCTTTCAACAGTGATACAAAGCAAGTTAATAAACAAAAGAAAAGAAAAATTCTCCCGACTACTCGCTGCATGCCACGCGTTTATTAACCGCGTATTTTCATGCCTGCATGTGTGACCGGGAATCAATCGAAGCCGAATTCAATTGGTCCTGCAGATCACGCAGATATTCGGGCTGACCGCTTCCGTATGCCGCGAGGACACAAGCCCGCAGAAGGCATCGCTATTACTCATCCATATTGGCCGCAACCGTTCGGTCACGAGCTATGTATTACCGTGTACGATGCATAGCCAGGCACGCGGGTGTACGGCTCCGCATATAGAATTCCACGGAGATAGGGCGAAGAAATCCGATATAAAACTGAAGCATCCAAGCTTCGGATTCGATTCGACGCCGAGAGACAGAGACAGAGAGAGAGAGAGAGAGAGAGAGAGAGAGAGAGAGAGAGAGAGAGAGAGAGAGAGAGAGAGAGAGAGAAAGAGAGCGTCGTGCACTGCTACTCCGAACAAACAGGGATAATGGATACTTGGCTGTAAACACAGTATTCACGCGTCGACGCAAACAGCGCCGGCAGCAACGCGACGCCTCGTATAATCGCGTTTCGCGTCCTTGCCTCGCAAATACCGCAGCGACGCTCTCTCTCGAAAGATAAGGAAACATCAGTCGCGAAGGTATACACCTTCGTGTGTACACCGTTCCATTGAATTACCCATGGCTCGCGGCCGCCTGGTCAGTTTACTTCGGGGACGCGGAGCGAGCACTTCGGGGAGATCGCCGACACCGAAAAGAGCGACTGTTGCGTCTGTCGTCTGAGAAAGAGAGACGAGTACAAGTCTCGAGGGAGACTCCGGATTTCTCGACCCCGAGACGGATACGTCGCCACCGACTGTTTTTTGCTTTCGCTAATCGATAGCTTTTCCGCGAAGGCCGCCTGCATTGTGGATATGGTATGGATCGTGTACTTGCGGCTGGAAAGTAAGTAGAACGAGACGAGTAACACAAGGCGAGCTATAGGATGGGAATCAATTCAAAGCGCATCTTCCTCACATTTCCCTTGGGAAGGTGGAGATTAAACGCGGCTCGATTCTCCTGCGGCTGCAAAGGTTAATAGCTCGACTGCCGCTGAAGAATTAATGATCGGGAATCGCATTGATCTATTTTCGCCCCTCGCCGCGTGTGCACTGCGCAGTTCTTTCGAGCTGCCAATTGTAGTTCTAATAAAATCGACTATACGACGCGAGATAAAATATTATAATGACGTGCGGATCCGGAAAACTTTAGAACTTCGTAAAATCGAGAGAGAAAGAGAAAGACGGTGGCTCGAGCGCGTATAAAGCTTGGCTTTATACGGAGTTTATAGTTTTCTATCGGCCGCGCCGATGACACCCCCGCGATATCGATATTAAAATCTAAATTTCCCCCTTATACCCGAGCGCGCGCTCAATTTTATGCGCTTATAAAATGCACCTGTATAATATATTCCCGGGACGCTCGCGCGCGACTGGCATCAGCGAGAGCGTAATTTACAGCTTGTAGCCAATAAATTCATGAATACACTCGCCTGTGTATAACAATATACACGTATATAGAAAAAGCGAATCGTTGCAATTAATTTACGACCCGCGAACGGGCGCGCTCAACGATTGTCATTATTCGTTTGTGTATTATCATGATTGGGCATCGGTGAAAACGAATTCCGCTCCGATTTATCGCTCAATAATGGCGCGCAACTTTCCACCGGTGTCTCGCAAAGATTCGAACTCTCCGGAGTACTTATAGATGAAACAGCGACGCTACCGGCCCTGAGTGGAATTTACGAACTTGATGAAGAATTTCAAACGACCCGACCTGAATTCCGAGCTTTTTCGGCCCATTTTCCATCACCCCTCGCTAATTGGATCTCTTTTAATTGTATTTCGTCGATGCATAATTCACGCGTGCCGTGCGCGTGTCCATAAGTATACTTGAAAGTATAAAACGACGAGAGTCCAGGTTGGAATTATCGAGGGCGATTTAGATGCCCTCCAAACAATAGCCGGGCATAAATTCACTCCGGAGAAAAGGGACCAAAGAAATCTCGCTCCCATAGTCCCCGCACGTATGGAAGAGACACGACACTTTGCGAGAAAACTCATAAAATTTCTTAATTGCGCTCGCGAGCCGTCTACTCTCGGCTCAATGAGAAAATTAAATTCTCCGCCCTGGTGCACACGAAGACTACTTACGAGCTTGAATTTTTAAAAAGCGACAAACGTCAACGCTACTCACCAGCGAAGTCGGTGATGCCGTTGGCCCGTAGATACTGCACAGCTCGCAGTCCGTAATCGGCCGCGTATCCCCAGACGTAGCTTCGCGTGTAGAGGGGCGTCAGGTTCGACGGGTAGAAAATTCTACGAGGCCTCTGGTGCTTCATGTCGTAGTCGTACCAGGTGCCGTCCTCCTCGTGCCACATCAGTTGTCGGATGGCCTCGCGGTACTCCTTGGCAACGCCCAAGTACTGCTTCATTTTCTGCGGAGCAGATCGGATCGCGGATGAGGAGAAAGAAAAAAACTGCTGGCGTTTAGCCGATCTGAAATCTCCCCCTCCTCGATCGATGCTATAATGACAAATAGCGCTGAAAATCCCCGCATAGTAAAGCGCTGGAAAAGCCATCTCGGACGCGACGGGCCTCCGATATGTCGACCGCGATAAATCCCCGAAATGAAGGAAGCGTCGAACGCTTCTCGTTCTCTATATCCGTAATTGCGAATGGACACAGAGCCGTAGTGCACGTGCAGCACAAAGAAAGTCGAAGCGCGACAAATCCCAGCGCACTCGAGGCTCGTCGGCAAGCGCCGAGAGGAGGAAAAATAATGGAGCCGAGGAGAACGAAGATTTACGAGGGATCCTCTCGCCCTGTGTGTGTATATAAGTCCTAGACACGCGCTGCAGCGGGAGTTAATAGTCGCTTTGCGTGCGACAAAAACGCTGCTCGTCGCTCGGCGCGTAAAAAACTGGGACACACCATGAAGCGAGGGGGGAGATTCAAAAATTTATATACGAATATAGAGAAATGCCGTTTGCTCGTACGAGGGGGAGGCTAGAATTGGATCACGACCGCATTTGAATAATTATCGGCCGCAGTAAAGTACAAGGAATTGATATCGCGAGGGGGAGGGATCGCCGAGTCTCGGATTCAATAATTACACGCGTAAACACGCGCGCGTTTCCGTTACGTTACAAGCGCACAGAAGTACAAGCCGTAAGTCTCTCCTGGGGATGAGAGAGACTACATCATTTCCCTCGGTTATTCTAGCAGCTCCCCTCCCGAGATTCGCTCGGATAAGACACTCATCGCCGCGCGCTCAACAGCAGATTCTCCCGCATCGATTTTTCGGCTCGTAATAGCGCAGTTATACCCGCCGCACGCACGTGTACATAATATTATCAGAGGAAACGTCGGGGCCGAATCAAAGCTGGCCGATCGTTAAGGACCTTCTCTCTATTATACGCTGCTCTCTATCTGTCTCGGCAACTTCGGGACACAAGACGGCGTGATGCAGTCAGACGTCGAGAGAATCTTTTCGGCGGCGGAAGATTCGATTTCGCGCGCGCATAACCGACGGCGGCGCGATGCTCTTCTGACTTCTGATTACGTTATAGCGGAGGAATTATTGCGGCCGGGGGAGAGATAATTGAAAGATAAAATTGGCCGCTCGTGAGCGACTGCAAATCACGTCGAATGATCTTATTACGTCGGGCTGATTTGCTCTCTCGAGCGGGCCGCCGGGGAACGTATTTAACCGTGAAACTTTTCTTCGATTGCTCGCACAAACGCACACATACAGATGCGCGGGTGACATATGGGCGATCGGAATTTCCCGTCAAAAAGAAAGAGCGTGTCTATACCTTCGCGCGGGCCGAGTAGGCGCTACATCACATGGGAAAATAATGAAGAGCCTTCGCTTCGATCCACTGCTGTGTACTCTCGACGACTGCGCGATTGTCTGCAAACATTCGCCGGAGATAACTTCGTTTCGGCTCATTTTTCTTCGACTGATTAAAGCTGGTGCGTATGTGTACGCGAGGCATACACACATCGGACGTGATGGCTGTCGGCGCGTGGAAAAAAGGGGATAATGTTCGGGGCCAGTGTCGCGAGAGAAAATAACAACTTTCTTCGGAAAATAAATGATGAGTTTTTTGCGCCTCGACTCTCCTCTTTTTCAGCGTCCCTCTCGCTGGCCTATTATCATATGAAAAATGACGCGTCCCCCCGGACTTTTATGGCTCTCTTAATATTTATACGCCGAGAGAGAGAGAGAGAGAGAGAGAGAGAGAGAGAGAGAGAGAGAGAGAGAGAGAGAGAGAGTTACGCTATTATCACGCCGGTCGTCGTTACAATTTCCTCCCGAGAAATTTCAGAAAAATCCGCTGCATTTCGCCAGGCAGCTGGCAGGACAATCGAACGGGAGTAACAGCTTTTTCCCGGTGAGAAAGATCGACCAGTGTGCCGCGAGACAGCTGACAAATGCCTTACCGCGAAGTTGTTTCTCATGCGGAAGAAGCGAGCGAGAATCCTGGCGTTGCGTTCGAGGAAGGCGTTCAGGTCGACTGGAAGGATATTCTCAGTGGTGATGTCTTGGAGATCGAGAGATGGCTCGCCGTTCGCAGCGATGAACCAGCGGGCGGAGAAGTCCCAGCCACTTTCAGCGCCGGCTTTCACGTTGTTGTAGAATTCGCGTTTTTTCGCGGGATCGGTTATATTCTCGGCCAGCAGGTAGTCCTCTCTGAAAGGAGAATATTGAATTTTTACATCGTAGGTGTTTGGCGCGATCGAGTGGAAACGAAGTTTTTAATTGAAATTATTGCACGTCTTGTAATCCGCTCGTTAATGATTAAAAATGTTCCTTTCGCATCGGTGGCACATTTCCAAGTTTTAAGTGGAACGAGTCAAACGCGATAAGACACGCGCGAGCTTTCAGCCTGACGTACGTTTTGCTATTGGCTTGTGGTATTAGAAAGAATGTATTTCATTAAAAGCTTTCAGATATTATTAACGTAGCACGTATATTGTTTTTGCATCGAAGCGTCAATAACGCGTCGACCCAGAATAGTCAGCGAGCGAGCGAAGGAAAGGCGCCATTAGCGGGACTTACCGGTAACTTTCAGGCCGAGGTCCCTCACTGTTGGTGACGTATCGGGCCATTTTGTATTCGCGGCCGTTTTTCACGACCTTCACCGATTTATAACGCTGCCAGAAGTTGAATTCCTTCTCCAGGGTGGGCAGGCTCTGTTCGACGAACTTCCAGTCCTTCGTAAATTCGTAATACTTGTCGACCTGCGCGTCGTTACAATGACAAAAGCCCATTAGCGCGGTCGTTACGTTGAGGAAAAAAAATGAGTTTCAGACTCTCACCATGGGTATCAGCAGAGGCGGCTGGCTCCTCATCAGGTAATAGACTCGGCCGCCGTTGGGTACGAAGCCGTAAGTCTTGACCATCGAGAGGAAGTTTTCGATCATGCCCTTTGCGGTCTCGTGCATGTCGTTCAAGAGTAGACCCTCGATCACCCAGTAGCTGTCCCAGTAGTAGAACTCTGAAAAATTTGACGCATCCTCCGTTATAGAAAAGTAGCTTCTAATTTTTATTTTCTCGTAAAATCGCGGCAGCTCTCATTGTCAAAAGTTTGTCGGGCTGTTTTCCAGAGCTCGCTGAAATTAAAGCCTTCGAGGCATGCATTCAACCGGTTCCAGATTTCAATTAGCCGGGGAGAAGAAAAAATTCGTCACCGCGCCCGAATACTAATTACCCTCAGGACTTTCGCGCGTGGCTGTTGGCCAACTGTGTGTAACGTGCACGTGGAAGGATTGCCTCACGTGCAGGCGCGTCGGATAAAAAGCTCATCATCCCGGCACGTGCGGGCGTACATAAATTATTCGCGGTCGGAATCAGCGCGAGAGAACACACACAGGTTTGACACTCCTCTGACAAATAGTCTTCGCCCTTCAGTCTGGCCGACAATTAAAATAAGAGATGCATCGCTGATTACTCGACCTCGGCTTTTTCTCCAAAATCGATTTATCTTATATCCGAAGCGAAAAAAGGGCAGAATCCCGAATGTGTGTCTGTGTATACCTTTGAATCGTCCGCCCGGAATGATGAAGGTGTTGTTGACGTAAATCAGACTGTGCCTCTTGGGATTGTCCCTGACGTCTGTGGTCATGCGCCTGGCCAGTCCTTTCCAGATCTCGTTGAGGTCGGCTGCCCACTGGCGATAGCGTGGATCCCAGATACGCCGGAGTATCGCCGGCTCCGGATTCCAGTCGGGCAGTGTCACGTTCAGCAGCTCGTCTGCTTCGAGAAAGTTCGCACCCACGAACTCCTGCACCTGCTGCTTGCTCGGGTTCTTGCCCGTGGCGTTCATCAGTGCCTCGAAGCTGCAAGTGCGCATACGTGGCTAATTTATTCTTACAGTACGTTATACCGCGTAAAAATGTGGTATCCGCGGATCTCTCTGTTGTCCATCGATTCGTATGTGCAGGGGAAGAAATCCGCAGCCAATAAAAGTGAGTGAGAGAGAGAGAGAGAGAGAGAGAGAGAGAGAGAGAGAGAGAGAGAGAGAGAGAGAGAGAGAGCTGAGTGCGAAACCATGTCGGCCTTCTTTCTTTTTTCAATGGAACGCGCAGCGGCATTAAAAAGCGTTCCGTCATTACCGAGCTCGGTGCGCACTATATAGACAAGGAGAAAAAGAAAGAGACAATTTATTCTACACAGTTGTGTACTCACTTCGCGAGCGTCACCTCCTCGTCGTTCTTCTGGGAGAGGTCGACGAAGGTCTTGCTGTCTTTGTAGAGGGCTGCCAACTGGACCGTCCGCAGCAGATCGCCTTGGCAGTAGACGGGGCTGCAACAGAGACGAACGAGAAGTTCAGTTCTCGAGTGTGCACACGAGCTTGCGCGCCCGCGCAAGCTTAAAGCTCTCGAGCGCAGTCGTTATACAGGTGCTCGGTGCATTGTGTATGAGCCGCAAAGTCTCGACGTAATCGCCTTACACTATGCACAACTTCGGACTTGTTTACAAACTACTTGACGAGCGCGAGCTTTGCCATCAAGCGTTGCCGAGCATTGTTGTCCCGTCTTCGAGAGAAGGCTGCACGTCAGAGTTGTATTTTTAAGGCGCGTCGGTCATACACGAGAGAAGAATCGAACGGACGATTATGTAAGCACGCCGAGAATTTTACGCGACACTCTCGAGACGGTATAAAAATGCAAACTTTCGTCTCCGGCGGGATGGCATGATAAACGGAGTTTAGGGCGCTTCGAGCGGGCGTATGGCTATCGATTTTTATACCGACGTTTCAAGAGGAGGGACGAAGCTTTTTTCTAACGAAAAGCCTTCGCTTCTTGCTAAATACGACGTATCTCTTTCGAATGTAAATCGGATTGCTCCGACAGAGTCTATATTGTATACCTATACGTATGTAATAGTTCAACCATTTCTCCTCGACGCTCCGCTGATCCGATTTGGGGAAAGCTCGCCGAACTGTCGATCGTTTGTACCGTTATCAACGAAATCTCTGGCAAGAAGCATCAGGTACAATTCCACGCTGACGTCGATATCCCAGAGCTCTGACCCGCGAGAATTATAAGTCCTCGCGTCAGCGCGTCCGATGTTATTGTGACGCGTCCGTCTGTATACGCGATTCAGAATGAAAATTTATCGCGGTCGCCCGACGAAATCACGAAGCAATTTCGCCAACGACTACGGCCACTCCCGCGGCCCATTCGCGTCGAACCTGTATACGTATAGACCGAGAGAAATTCCATACAGTATATATTCCGGCGTTTATTCGGTCATTTCCACTCCATTCTCGGGAGGAAAAAACGACGACGCGGCCGGAAAATATAAGCGCGCGCGGCCACCCGGAACAAAACAATTTCATCAATCAGCGCGCGCGAGAGACTTTTCAGAGAGGAAAGAAAAGTGGAAATCCGAGGGAAGGTCGTTATGCGCAGTGTAGTAAAGGGGAGAGCCGCGTGAATGGATCGCTCAAGGGGCGTATGCGTAGGTATATTCTTTTTTTCCTCCTTCTCCTCGAGGAATTGATTCAACAATGCGGAATCAGATTGAAATTTATACGGGAGAGCTTTCCTTTCACACTGGAAATGTCGAGCTAGGGCTTCGCTTTCTCTAACTCCGCCGATCGCATACGCAACGGCACAGAATTATTTCAACTTTCAGCGGAGTTGCCGGGATTGCCGTGTCACACCTGACACGATCGAAAACACACGCGCGAGCTTGCAAGCTCCCGAGATTTACCGCATCCTTCGTGGTACACCGCGCCGTGCACGTGTGCGGCATCCGAACGACAAGGGAAGGAAGAAGAAGAGGAGCAGAGTCTACTGCGTCGCGCGAGAGGACAAAGAGGCGCTCATTGTTTTTCTCGTATCCGGCTTTCACAAAGCACACACACAAGAGTAGCCTGAAAGATTGATGGAGCTTGCGTACTGTCGAGTGTAGGCGCCGTATGCAGCGAGGGGGACGACGCGCATTTTATGAAGCCTCGTCTGCGTCTAACGGAGAACGAGAGAAGAGCAGCAGCTCTCTGTGATTAATGTCGCGAGCAACGAGCGGCTATAGGAGGCCTATACACACGAGCTACCTATGCATAAATTATCCGGACGATAGTCGTCGAGGCGTCGTAAATTCCGCGCTGTGCGTTTGCACTACTGGCTCCAAGTGGACCTGCATCACGCCGACTCGGGGATTTTTCCCCTCGTGCGGTGATTATCGCTGTCGGGAGAGCAAGGGTGGATAGAAAAACGATTGAGATTGAGCATTTCGCCGTTTGTATTGCTTTTTTTCTACGCGCGTACGAGTGCAAGTATCGAGTAAAAGCGGCGCCAGAACTTCTTGATGGGGCTTTCGAGGCGTCTACGACGCCACCTGCAACTTCGCTAATAAATGGAACGAGCTGCAATAATTCCACATAAACAAGGCGTAAATTGATTCTCGAGAGAGAATTGTTGCATTATTAAAATTCAAGCGTTCCGCGTAATACTTGAAAAACTCGCGAACGAAAATTAAATCCTTGAGAGCTTAATTGCAACGTGTGTAATACATGACCCGCTATATTAAAATTCAATTAAAAGCACGTCCGCCCGCGCGCACTGCAGTTGGCAATCGTAAAACATTCCATCTCGTTTGAAGCTTGCAGCGCATGGTATAATAACGTAAACGAGAAAAATCCCAATTATGAAAACTTTACAACGGTACACGGCTCACCTAATATTATACGCAGCAGCAGCAGCAGCAACAACAACAGCGAAATTATGAACCGTCAGTGCGCGCGCAGTACAAACATAATGTAGATTTGTTCCTTTACGTCTACTCGCGGGAAATGAGTAGAAAAAAAATTCATTATATATTCGCTATTCTGCCATAGCTCTCTTGCGGCCGCGCGAGCGCAAGAGTCATTTATAAACTGCATTTATTTTCGCTCTCTCTCTCTCTCTCTCTCTCTCTCTCGCTCGCTCGCTCGCTCTCTGTCTTCCGCTTTTTTCCATCTCTATCTCGGAGATACGACGACGACGACGAGAGGACGACTCTTTATCTCTGCAGTGAATTTCGAAGCAATATCTGCGGCGAACGAATTTCCACAAAGTTGAATGCGCGCAGAAATTAAAACGCATTTGCTCGTATAATGAGCTTGGCTTTTTATTCAGGGGACGACTTTTGTGGTCGGAGGCAAGTAGTATCTTCCGTGCGAGCGAAACCTTGCGAGTACCTTCTTTGCTCGAAATTTCTTTTTTCTCTCTTTTTTTGGACCAGATGATAATATATACCTTCACAAAGGAACATCAAAGGGTGTGCGTTTTATACGAGAAATTCGAAAACTCACGGCGTACACAATTTAATTTTAATGTACTCAAGGAGGATCCTAAAGGAGAATGCAAGTCTCATCACGAACAAAGGGTTGGAAAGTTCTCATAAAGGGTACAGATCCTAAATCGAGAGAATACACGCGTAAATTTTATGTAGCGGAAAATGAGAGAAGACCTGCGCGAGCGAATTTGAAATTTTTTTGCACCCCAAGCAATATCCCTACGCTGCATCTGAAGAGCCCGAGAGTTTATATAGAGATTTATCGGACACGCGCAACGCTATATGTATATACATAGGAGGCAACGCAAATTATGTTTCGAAGGCGAGAGCGTCTGATCCGTCGCGGCAAATCCGCGCAGTTATCCACTTCTGCTTCGTCGCTCTTTCCCTGCTTCTTCTTCTTCTTCTCCTCGCAGCTCTTTTTCTCGTTTCGATCGTCGTTTTTCTTGCTGCAGCGCGAGCGCGCGCGGTAAACGCCGCTGTATTCGAGATATCGGAAAAAATTACCCCTCGATCCTGCAGCCTGTATACGCTCTAGCTCTTTTATTCTGCTCGAAGAAATATGCAGATTTTCCTCGCGCGACGGTTGTAAGTATTGCCGGCTCCGCTGCGGGTAATAGGGGCGTTTGACGCTGGGATGCCCTTTTCGAGCTTTTAGCTTCGCCTTTTGCAGATTTCGCGGAATCGCTCACGCGTTCTTGAATGAAGCGTTTAGCACCGGGAGTGTGGGATGGACTTTGGAGTTTTTCGTATACACCGTGATTTTGCGAAGCTCGACTACGCGTTATTATCAAACGCGAAACCTGCAGATACGGCGGAGAATCTAATAAAACGTCTAAGTCCTTTCGGCTTATCGCTAGGTCGGGAAAAAGAAGGTCAGAGTTTGCATGATAATATATTACAGAACACCGGGCAAAATAGATGGTTCAAAGCTACGTGTTATTAATGTTGAAGTGCGTCTATGGTGCACGCGCGTACTATGTATGAATTGATACAGTTTGCGAAGTTGTCTTGTGGGTGTATGTGCATGTAACCACACCCACGCGCGCAAACAGTTGACAGCGATGTGTGAGCGATAAAAACGACAGAATCACGATTTTTCGCTTATCAAAAATCTAGCTCTACCTCGCTATACAGCGCGATCTATTCGAGGTAAAAACAAAAGGAAAAAACCAAGCGCTCGCTGAACCAAACAAAGATCTATCTCGTATAAATCCGTCGTTTTGGTGCGCGATAACGGCAGAAGGCTTGGAATATAAAAGGAAAACAAATAAAAGCTCCGTTGAGCCTCTGAGCGACGATCCTCGAACATACGAAAACTCAAACATAAAACGAGCTCAACAACGATGCGAAATGTTGTTGTAGAAAGCCGTCCTAACGAGTAAAAGCCTTCTACGCTCGCGCTAATTTGTTTACTCATCGATCAACACATTTTCAAAAATATAATATTTTCGCCAAAAATAAAGCCCCGAATATCCGCCTGTGACGCGATGGTATAGAAAGCTCCATCACTTTGCATCACGCAATCATACACGAGTCGGGAGAAACTCTGGCGCGAAATCCTATACGATTCTGCCCCACCCACATTATTAATAAACGTAATAGGTACGGCATCGAGGCGCGGAAAGCAGGAAATTTCGTATTCCGGCTAGTACTCGCACCGGCGGTGATTCACCGCGCGGAAGTCGAACTAAAAGCTGCCCCTATACACAGCCGTATACCAGCTCTCCCGCGAGAACGCACTGCCGCGCCTCTTGTGTATAAAGAGCTATAGAGAGCCCCGCGAAGAAAGAGGGAACCAGCCCGTGTGCATCGCGGTTTCGTCCGCGAAAAAAAAAGAAAAAGGAAAGGAGAACGAGGCTATCTGTGTAAATGCGGTCTGCGCGCGCCGTAAAATCCCTTTTCCGCGGCAGAGAATTTTAACGACCCGGACTTGCGAAATAGCCGGGGCTCGAAAGAGTATACACTCTTTTTAAGGACACGAGGCGAAATCTGTCGCGAGTGCAGCGCGAAGACTGAATTACGCGTCTGCGTTTACGGATGCGAGCGTATATAACGTCGACGATGAAGTTTCGCTCATGGAAACTTAATTTCCGTGGAGAAGGAGGGAGAGAGCGAGCTTTAATCGTTTTTTTAATCGTTACCTCGGCGGCGGTGCTGCTTCTCAAGCTGAACGGGAGGATGGGGTAGTACGTCTTAATTATGCGCCGCGAGGTAAGTTTGTTGAGATTGTGTAAGCCATGGCCGGGAAAGAAAGAAGCCGAGCTTTTAATCTAGCGAATCCTTCTATCACGCAGGATTAACCGTATACTCGTTGCTTTATGATTACAGATCGTTTTTTTACCGATATGCCGCTTCAAAGAATACTGCTTATGGGATCGTACCCGCGCTGACGATAGAAAATCACACACAGCGCTATATAACGTGACTGTCGACTGCGCACAATAATAGAAAAACCTCTCCCTCGTCGCGGTGGGCGCCAATCATTCCGAGCTTGAAAAAGAAAAAATTCCGAGATAGAGAGAAGCCCGCAGCAGCTGCGGAATCCCGGAAACAGGCGTGAAGACCGCAGACAAGAATTCGCCGCGGCGCTTTTTTCCTCCCGCGTACACCTGCAGCTCCTCCCATCTTTCAACGCCGGCCCATTGTCTGCGATTTTCATAGGGAGGAGAGCTCGACCGGCAATTTTCGAATCGAGAGCTGTTTAATCGTTTGTTAAAAACGCGCTCTCGCACGGCGTTTTATCATCACATCGCGTAATCCGGCTAGGGAAAAAAAGCTCGACACAGTCGCGTGTATACTATGCACGCGGGCCGTTATCTAATCGGGGAAACCTTCCGCACTCATGCGTGCGAGCGTCGAAGAGAATTCGGTATTGTGTCGATAAGCGAGCGCGAGTTTGTATCCGATAAATCGGAGAAATTAATGAGGCGTCGATGATCTCGGAGAGGTGTCTTTTGTGATTATATCCGTACATCGGAGATTCGGCGGATAAATAACGATTCTCATCCGCGATTCTCGAGAGGTTCTTCGTATCTCTCTTCGGCCCCCCGAAATTTATTTGCCTTTCGAAAGCCGTCTCGCTGTGTGTACAATAAAGAAGAAGCGCGCTTCGGAGAAACTTTTCCCTCCGTGCAGTCATTGTTATGCGGCGCAGACTCGTGTGCGAGATAAAAGACGACGCGAAAATAATTTCCGAAATTAAGCTCTCGCGGATAAAAAAACACGCGCGCGCATGTGGCTGAAAACAGCAATAAACGAAAAGTCTGTGTACACACGGGTGGTAAACAAATTCGGGTTTCTCCGGAATGATCGAGTGCGTCACGGGCGAACGATCTTTTTAACCACTACAAAGACGTGGCCGCAAACAATCAGTGCGCTGCAGGATGATCCGATGTAGAAAGAAAAAGAGAGAACTCATCGATAGCGATACGGCGCCACACACTGAGCGATGAAAAGCCCGATGACCCAGTGCCACGGAATAGCTCGAGTGTCTTACGTATTTACCTCCGTACGCACGAGAAAACACTAGTCTCTAGCAAAGAACGAGCCAAGGGCGCGAGCGCATTGTACTCGGCGCAAAGTTACGCGCCAGCTATAACACAATTCATCACTGCGGCTGTGTGTGTACACGCTCGCGCGCTAGCAAAAGCACCCGAGGGAGAGAACGTATTACCGCAGCGTAAGCACATTTTACCGCAAGTTTTCAAAGTAAAATGCATTAGAATTAAGTCGTTTGCGAGTGAGAAAGCACAATGGGAGCTTGCAGCCGTTATGTCTATATTCACGGGAAGTGCGCGCGTCTACTGGCCGAAACGAAGATAATATCCTTCGTGTATAAACAGAGAGAGAGAGAGAGAGAGAGAGAGAGAGAGAGAGAGAGAGAGAGAGAGAGAGAGAGAGAGAGAGAGAGAGAGAGAGAGAAAGAGAGAGAGAGCGGAGTAACTTTCGCTAACTTGGCGCCATTCTTGGGAATTTCGTTAATTAACCGTTAGCTGCATCATACGGACGATTTGGAAAGTTGTCGAGGGAACTTCTTGTATGCCTGATATCTGCCCTTGCGTCTGTATTGTATACTGCGCACCAGTTTCTTCGGCGCAGGCCATAGAACGTTGGAACTTGGCCGGAACTTCAACGAGCTGTGCAAATGTATACAAGGAGTATCGGCTGTGTTCGCGGCGCGTTTTGTTATTATATTTCCCTGTCGATGCGCTTCCGACGAAACTTTTCGATATAGTATAGCATTACAACCATAAGGATTACGCGCCGTGCGATAACTTTTCAGACAATGCGGACGCTTCAATTATCGCTGTGTATTGTGTACATAGTAGACGCACCGTGTAAAGAAGGCCGAAAACCGATATTGCCGCGCGGAAAAACTCGTTTAGCTCGTTGTACATACCTACAGCTCCGCGCCGGCTAATTAGAAACGTGACAAACACGCAGAGAGAGCTGATATTTTCGCTCTCTCGTATGAATATAATTGCCATCTTAAATTGCGCGTCTAAAGTGTGTAAACTAACCAAAGACGAGATTCCCTTTTTGTGCCGAGCTTCGCACTCGCGCGTGTCTGTGTGTGCGTACGGACGCGTATTTACGCTCTCGCGTTCAAATAAAGCCCGTTGCCATACGCGCGCTCTTTTTTTCTCTCTGTTGTAAGAGCTGGAAATATCTTCACAATGTCGGTAATACTTCATTTGCCTTGCATTGGATTTTTTTTTAATTTATATGAATTAAATTTAAATTCTCTCTCTGTGCGACAATGAATTTGACACAATGAATCAAGAGATGGATGATTTGGTTTGACTCGAATATCCCCGGCGAATTCGAAAACGCACGGGACGGGACTACCTATTTTAAAATTAAACAAGGTCGCTGATTAACCGACTTGTGATCGTTTGGGGAGAAAATTCGATTTCGGTGGAAAAGCATGCCCGAGAGAGATATTCTGTGCAGCGAAATTGTTATCGTAAAAATATTATCCAGGACTGCAACCTGCACTTGTTGCGATACAAGCAATAAAATATCAAATTTCGCTCGAATCTATTCTCGCGAGTGAGGTTAAAAATTAAGAGCCACTTTTGCAGTTTCCCTGCGAATAATCGAAATGAAAATATACAGAAGAAAAAAAAACATACACAAGATATGCAAATTGCACACGAGCTGTTACCTCTACAATTATCTAAGCGCGCTATCAACGGTAATATTTCATGCGCGCAGCCCACTCATCACAATAAGCTACAGCTTATTTTCGCGTAGCTGCGGCTTATCTTTTGAAAATATTCGCTTTGCTCGCTAGACAGAAGAACGCTCTAATATTTACACAGAAATGGAGAAAAATTTCAAAAAATGACAAGAACTATGCAAGCCGCGCGTTTACAGTTAATCTTCAGATAACACTATCTGCACCGACATATCCGAATCGCTATATAGCTATACACACACGTCGTTCTCTATTACCGGCAAGCGCTCGTTAACGATCGCCCGAGGTATGCCATGTTTACGCGGCAAACGATGCTCGTCTTTCACCGCGCCACGGAAGCCATAGCGTATATATCTATAACACAAAAGTAAACGCGAAAAATTCTCTCTCACCTCTCGCACAGGTCCAGAACCTCCGCGGAGTCGACTTCCTCGTCCTTGACGAAGAATCGCGCGTTGGCGCCTATCGCCAGAGACAGCAGCACCAACAGGAGCTTCCTCGTCCCCATCGTCTATAAAGTGTATACGGAGAAACGGCACTGGCAGCACCAGAGAGCAGAATGGGTATTGGAAAGTATACTCGCGACGAGGCTCGTCCGAATGACAGCCGAGCGCGTTGAAAAATGCGCCGCGACGTGTGTAATGTCTCTATATCCTCACACACACGCACGGAGAGACGGAGAGAGGAGGGACGCGACGCGTCGTCGTTCGGTATGCGACTTGACCGAGACCGGACATCTCCGCGCGATATTATATACAGAGCCGGCTACATGCCCGGGACGGAATTGATAACGAGAAACGACAGCGCCATTGGTCGACGACCTTAGTTTGACTCCCCCGCCAGTTGTAAACTCTCTCTCTCTCTCTCTCTTTTGACTCGGCGGTGTACAACTGTTGCGCGCGCGGGCGGGGAGCGACGATAGTGCGCGTCGACGTATGCAAAAATTCGCGCTGATGTCTGCTATCGCCGGATCCAGACGCTTTACGCCGCCGGGTTTTTCCGCTCGTTTTTCTTTTTTCACCTGCAGCGGTGTTCGAACCTTCTAATGGGATAATTAATCAGGACGAGCTCTTTGTTGCGTTATTATTAGGCCGCAATGTCGATAAGTGTATCAGTGGGTCGTTATTCACTAGATAATCGAGTTTCCGTTATCAGCATTTCCGAACGAAAAGTAAATTTTAATGCGCCGCAATGGTCGCGTCTTATCAATGCCAATATATACATATTGCAATCGATCCGAGGAATCTCCGCAGTTATACGAGAGCTGAGCGCGGCTAATTAATCTCTCTCGCGCGATTATACGGCTGTGCGAGATCGTATCGATGCGCGATGAGATCAGAGTGTGTTTACAAGTGCTGTTATGTCAATCCTGCACTTCTCGCTGCTCGACGTTGTGCGAGTTGGTAAACAAAGCTAGAAGAGCGACTTTTCCGTGAGAGTTAACTTTATACGGAAGAAGCTAAAAGCACATCGCACGTCCCATTCGGAGGACGGTCTGACTTGTCGAGCCGAGTCATGTAAGTTCTATTAACTTCCGGCGACACATTCTAAAGGCTAATCCGGCTGTGGTGCAGGAAAGTTAAACTGGGGCGAAATTTCGAAGCTCGCTCTACTCGTCGATTCAGCTAACGCGGGAGCCAACTCCGAATCCCAACAGGAGGTGCAAAAGCGATTGCGAGTCCTCGAGCGCGCGACATAATGTATCGCTGCCGAGCTTCCTTCGCCGCGATTGCATAATTATATGCATTAACGTCGTCGTCGTCGTCGTGGGTGGAATTTACGATGCGCTGATTGTAACGACTTCTTTATACATACGATTCCCTCTTTCGCTATTTCCGGTCGCTTTTGCGCTGCAACGGTTTACTGCGGCTCTTTCATTCTCCCCTATATAACCGCGTCCCTGCACGAATAAAACGCCCGGACTATTATACCCCTTCGAAACATCAGCGTTTGATGGAGCGTCGTTCCACGCGCGTAATACACGCCTGGCGAATCGAATTTGTCTCGCTCGCCTAGTGCGACTATATCCTCCGCGGAATCACCCGGAGGCCGAGAAAAAGTAAGCGCAACGAAAGCTCTCGCAACTGTTAACAAGACTTTCATTAGCCGCACCGACTTACACACACACACACACACACACACACAGCAGTCAATCCGCCCTCGCTTATTTCGCGCGACGAGGAAGAAACTGCATCACAGTCTGTAATCCTCGTAGTTCCTCTTTCTCGTTAGCTCTTCTCTTCCCCTACTTTTCCCGACTCGTTGGTATGCGTCGCCGCGACGACAGACGGCTCGATTAGCCGATCTGAGCCTTATATAATATAAGCCGCAACTTTCACGCAGCGAATTCAATTAATCTGTTTCCGATTAGTTGCACGTTTTTCGGAAATTTACTTCGACGCGGATCGCGCAAACTTCCTTTCCTATTCCCCCGTCGCTTATAGAGATTCGATCATGATGGATTAATGCGGAGATTAATGATGTTACAGCCAGCTCGCGCAACGGAGATGACCCTTTCACGCGCGATTCCTTTCGTCTGTCGGAGGCGCGGCATCTGCTCGGTTTATGAAATTCGGTTGCTTCAGCTGGCACATCGGTTGTTATTAACTTTTTCCTCGTCGACGCGCCGAGCTGGATTTGATGAGGGAGACGTTATATAGGCTTCGCGTATAATGATAGGCCCGCGGCGAAAATGATAGAAGTGCATTATACTGCCATCATCGTTAAACGCCGCTATTTATTCTTCGCTTTTAATAGATATTATATTTACGGCGGGCTCGTATAAACGTAATGGCGAATGATCGATATGCGCGCGTCATCAATTTTATTGCTCGGCGTGCTACAACCGAGATGCGAGAGCCGCGCGTATTCCGCGAAAAGTGATTATAGAAAAGTACGGACCTTCTCTTTCTCTCTGCTGTTCAAGAAGCCTTATTAGATTCGAGCGCTGCAGAATTGAAGTGAGATTCGATTTCTTCAGCATCTAGCTCGAGTCGCCGTACATACACTTATATACGTGGAAAATGAAACAAAAGCTCGCTGATAAAAATTTAAGTGCATAATTTATATTTCCTCGTTGACTCATCGTTTATTGCTGTACACGTTCTATTCACATCAAAAAATATGATCGTTAAAATTAATAAAATTTGCAACGAATTCGCTAGAAAAGTTGTGCAAGATCGCAACGCAGTATCCATATGACTGCGTCACTCTCGCCCACGTATGTATACTCGCACAACGTGTACTATTTCTTCGCGATGTTTGTCCAAGACATTAGTCACGAGCGCGCGGACGTATCGATCTCTTTTATTCTCGTGCGCGATGAGAGCCCAAAAAGGAGACATGCCTCGCGCACGTGTATAGAGGCTGCAATCTAATGAAGACCGAAAAGCTCTCATTGTTCCAGTCTATCACTCGGATTCTGATGAAATGGACGCGGCCGATTGCCGTCGGATGCGTGAATGTTTCGAAAGAGACGAGTGATCAATAGTCACGCGAAATCTGCATGATGTCGTCCGGGTTTATTTTTGGCCTCGCGTTTGACGTAAAAATGAAAACCTATATGTTTTGGCGCATGATCAATCGGAAGATCGAGCGACGCATAGTTATACCGATGTCTCTGTTTTAATAGTCGAAGCAATCAGTGTATTTCATAAGACGAGACGCTGAACGTCTGGAATTGGTGTTTGCATTGTCTAATTAAATATTTGGGCTACGCTGTAATAGATATAGCTTATATCGTTTCGTTGTATTAAGCTAATTTGATCGCGATATCGTACATCCAACGTAGCATCTATGGTTTTAGCCAAAATTGCGTTCCGATCTCATTCCACACGTTCGATTGCTCCAATAAAATATTCAATCAATTCATTGTTATACATACTTTTTTAATCCAATTATACGGGAAGTTTGGATTCGACGCGTTACATATGTCATTCGTGCAAAATATTTCTTCGTATATTTCCAGCGAGTGAAATGAAAACACAGGCGGCGTTTCCTCGCCTCTCTGCGCGTTTCGCATTTTATTATTCCCCGACTATTTAACAAGCGCGGATTGAAAATACCGGGAACATTTTGCGAAAACATCATGCGCGGCCACTCTCGTCCCTCGAAAAATATTGTCAATAGCAACAACGTGGCCCGTTAAACGGGATAACAATCGGGAGGATACATACAAGGCAAACAAATTCGCTCTCCGTTGATTCGAAAAGTACTCGCCCAGTATATGGACGTACCATTTATTTGTGAAGATAGTAAAGCGTGGACCTTATGCCGTTTATCCTACAACAATAGAGACTTCTATGGTATATCGTTCTGGGCATAACATTGACATCTGCGTCGATTTGCACGGGGAGATTCACGAGGCTGCATCATCAGTGTGGATCTACAGAAGCCACAGTGTAGGCTCGCGGCTCACTCGATTCTACAGTTATCGAGTGAGTGCCGCTTTCTCTCCTTTAGTCATTGAAATGACTTATTAGCAGGAGAGGCTACACTGGCCCTGTAGCACTAAGACAAGAGAGGCGAAGTGTCGCTCTTGTGCTTAGAGGGCCGCAGATGCGTTTTATCCGTGG
This sequence comes from Nasonia vitripennis, assembly GCF_009193385.2. Lineage (NCBI taxonomy): Eukaryota > Metazoa > Arthropoda > Insecta > Hymenoptera > Pteromalidae > Nasonia > Nasonia vitripennis. Next base: position 10,163,409 of record NC_045761.1, on the reverse strand, counting down.
AATAGGTACGCTAGATAGTGGCCTGCGTGTATAAATTTAGTACCAAGCGTGATGTGTGATTGAGAACGTAAATTAGTCGGCGACGCTCGCGTGCGCAGTTAATATTCGAAAAATGTAATCAATGTTCCTGACGTGGGTTTTCTGCTCGTGAAACAAAACGAGAGTTTTCCCTACGTCACAGGCTTCGGCCTGGGCAAATGCGGGAACAGAGAACGCGTTGTAATTTTTTGTCAACAGCAGAGTGAGTGGTTCGCGCGTGCGCCCGAGAAAAGGGCTCGCTCTGTAGAGGCGAGTTCTAGAGCCGATTTTACGACTTTCTTCGGAGGAAAGTAAATCGGCTCGAATTCGGATTTCGAGTACGGACATCTGGCAGCGCGCAGTCCGAGCTCGGGCGTGCGGACAAGGCTCGCACGGCCGGGTCGGGCGGGTGACGCGCGGTGTTTGGGCTCGAGCGGTTTGGAGTGTTTTTATGGGCGTACGGATTAGCGCGGGGACAGCTCCGACGTAGCGTCGGGATTTTTCCCGAGTTTTTCTAGTACAATCGAGCCTTTGTATGCGTGAAAATATGGAGTCGGTTGTGTGTGTTTTTTCCGAACGATCGGCGACGATCGGGTCGAGCAGCGGCTCGGCTCGGTGAGGGTGGCTGTAGCTGCAGCTCAGTTCTGTTCAGGACACGAAGCTGTTAACCTCGTGTCTGATTCTACGACTAACAGTTTTACATCTGAACAGAAATAAATTCTTTAAATTCAGCTTCGCTCAATTCTTATTCTCATAACTCCCTGTCACCTTCCTTTTGCACGATAGTCGCTCACTGGAGTGAAAACAATATATGTGTTTTGTGTATATGTGTATATCTGTATATATATGTGTGTGTATGTGTGTGTGTGTGTGTATGGCAGTCTCGAGGACGGGGAACAGCGCCGTCGCCGATACATAAAAGGCCCGTCGAAAAGTCTGAATAAAGGAACAGTCGATATTTCGGTTTCCGTCTTGTAATTTATTGCTGACAAAATCTACCTTTTACGGGCTTCTGTGTTATTTTGATTCGATGCACACCGCTGCTCCCGGAGAAGTATATAACGAGTCATGGAATTTCGAATACTCTTTTCAATTTTTCACTCGAACGAGTTATGTTTTCGATTTATAATGAAGCGAAGCTAAAAAAAAGTTGTACGTAGTTGCTCTCGATTCACTATTGCTAATTGGCGTTTTTAATAGAGCAAGGAGGAAAAAAATCGTTCAATTTTAAAAACTTTGTGTATAAAATGTTTCTATAATTTATAAAGCTATAAAAAAATCCATTGTTATTGTAAAATAACATACACTTATCTCCTCAGATATAAACAAAACTGAATACCAATAATATACAGCCAGGCACGCCCTTCTCGCCTCATCGTCTCTAAAATCAACGACTATGCGGCGCATAATCTTCCCACTGCGGAAATAGGCTCGCATACTCGGAATTCCTCATCCACAGAAATTCCGAATATCCTAACGCGTCTTTCTCTCCGCGCGAAATAACTCCAAAGCGTTCCAGAGACGCTCGATAGACATTATATAGAAATCATAACGCGAGATTGATATTATACTTATACGCGTTTTTCCAATAATTTTAGAGACAATGGCCTCTAACGCTTGTTTTCTCGTGCGATTGTACTCGAGTTATTTTCCTCGTTTCTCACACTATTATCCTTCATACACACGGCGGATGAAGAAATTACGCTGATGCGCTTCTGCCAAGCCTTTGTCGAGGGATTTCTTCGTTGTATATATTAGACCGCGCTTCGATTGTTCAGCGCATTATCGGCGGTTGAATTGTGCAGCGTAACGATCACGATGATGTGGATGATGTGCGTACATGGAACTTTTGTGTAAATAGAGATAATTATATATTTTCAAAATAATTGACATAGCGCAAATTAGAGCTCTCGACGTACGAAGGCCGGCAAACGTTATCGGAGTGAAATATTTCGCTGACTAAACTTCGCTGATGCTATTCGAATGCTATGCGAAGTTTCGCCACATCGATCTAGTTATACCGAGAAGCGGTTTATCGCGCTTCCGGTTAGTTTCTGGAAAAAAAAAATAATTCCGCAAAAAAATAGTAACGCTTCTCTCTGCGTGATCCGGTAAATAAGAGCCGTAACTCTGAAATTTTGCGGAAAAATAGAGGTAGGAGAAAATATCGCGCTGCGGTGTTCCGCGGATGCGGGCGTGTAATTGCCTGAGTAAATACAGAAGAAACTGCTTGTAGAGTAAAAATTAGGGATAATCATGTAAATGCACGCTTGATGTAGTTTTCATCCTTTTTTTTTACGACTCTGCGCTCGAGCAGAAAGATATACCAATTTCGCCATTTACGCTGTAGGCGTATACATAAAGCATCAGGTTTATATACATCACGAAAGCAAGACCTGCATCAGTTCGCGAAATGGAGCTTTTATTAAAATCTTGGAAAGCACTTGGGACGAAATAAATAATGACTTTTTAAACATAAATCTAAACGAGTGGGCTAGAGTCTTTCCGCCGCAGCAGCAACATTTTTGCAGAACGTTTGAAAAGTAAACCTATAAAAGCTTTTATTTTTAAATCTGGGATTCACGGAGAAGATTACGGCAAACAGAGTTCCGTGTGTGACGGGCTTATTTCATAACGGGAGCGCACGCACTAATAGAAAGATAATCAAGCCGATAGGGGCCGTTATCAGGAACCTTGATTCACGAGCGCAATTCTTTTCTAGTTGTAGATCAGCGAAACCAATATAAGTGACGCAAGGTCGTGGCGCTGCACGTCTGCAACTTTGCTACTAATGATTTCATATCGGAAATTAACGCTTTGACGCAGATGTAACTAATGAAGCTCGTCGGAGGGTGAGATAATAATCTTACGCGAGATTGCCGATCAATATTATGGGGATATATTTGATATCCTAGTTCCAAAGTAATAACACTGTAGTATATAACTCGGAGCTTTGTAGAATTTTGATGAGGTCGCGTGGTCGATTGAGCCTCGACGATACGGAACTAAAAGTGTATTTCGTTGTCAATATTAATGCTCCTGCTTTCGCGCTCTTCAATGGGAAAGATGCTATATCTCTTCTTTTTTCGACCAACGAATTCATAAGCAGATGTACACGAGATTAGCGTTAATAAATGAAGGATTTTTCTATGTTCTCCGTTAACGCGAGATGTGTATAGGCTCGTGAAAAGCAGGAACGTCGACGTTTTAGGGGGCGGATCTGCGTCATAAACATGTCGAGGAATCAAAGATTGAAATCCTATGTCTTTTATGACTTGAACGATTATTTAAAAAAAGAACCCAATAGCACAGTATTCTTCTTTAGAACACTTTAAAACGAACACAAACGTGGAATTCAATTTTTCATTCTTCACGCAATCTCATTTATTCAAATTACCGCATTTACATTTTTCAAATCCGACGCATCAGAAGCATCAAACTACGTTTAGCCTCAAAACATTGGTGTTCGAAGCAAACATCCAAACGGGCCGCAATATCCACATAACGTCGATTATCTCCTCCAAACAAGCCGGTGCACATACACACACACACACACACACACACATACAGTTGCATTAGTTCGACTTCGACGGATCGCGTGTCAAAAGCAAACGAGGCTTATTACACGAGCCGTCGTAACGGGATGACCGCGACACTGCCGTACATTCGCAAATGGATCAACCACAGAGAGAGAGAGAGAGAGAGAGAGAGAGAGAGAGAGAGAGAGAGAGAGAGAGAGAGAGAGAGAGAGAGAGAGAACTGACGCTAGAGCAATTCGCTGACAGACTCCCGCGTTACAGCCCCGCGTGTACAGCGAGTGCATAACCGGATCCGGATCACAGGGCCTCGCGCGGATATACAGGATCTCTACTTGATTGCGGTCGATTAGTGCTTCCGATCTTCTCTCCTCCTGTGGCCTCTCATCCATCCGAGCGCCGGAGTGGACGCCGGGGTGAATTTCCATACTGCATAAATTAATTACTAATTTCAGAGCTGGTGCCCTCGTCTCCCTGCGGATTTGCATGAAATTAAGGAAGAGCCGTCGAGGAAAAAGCCGAGAGGGCGATCGTCTCTAGTCTACAGTCGTCTCGCTACAAAGTCGATGGGAAAATTAGCGAGAGAGTAGTGACTCGTGTGCAGTCGATCAGACCGCGCGCGCGAGACAGTGAGAGAGAGAGAGAGAGAGAGAGAGAGAGAGAGAGAGAGAGAGAGAGTTTCTGATGATCGTAATTGCTCGATCGACGCGTACACATGTCAGGCAATTACAGGCCGCAGGATATTCACGTACGTGCTCCTAATGCCCGAGGTGTGTATGGGGGACTCGTAGCGAAGCTTTTCTCCCTCGTACTTTGGATTCGATTTGCATCGGGAATTCCATCGTTGATACTTATAAGCGCGTCGAGATTTTTATATAATATTATATACTTCGTTAATAATAAAGGGCGTGCTTTTCCCCACGGAATTCGGCGAATTTCCCGATGACTGCATTTTCTCTCCGTTCATCGCTCTCATGGGGAATTTAATTAATATTACTCCTCGAGCGCGAGCCGTCGTATATTACATAGTCATATACGAATTCGCCTTCGGCGAACGAACTGAAACCTTACGCGTTCAATTTCGATTTCGCGAAAACAACGACACGAGCGCGACAGCACGTGTCGGCAAAAAACTAAAAAACATATTACGTAATGAAATAGATAGGTTTAACGAGTCGAGAAAAACTTTTCATTGCGAGTTTTTACGTCGGTGGTCGGTTACGTAAGGCGCGCAAGCGAGTGTAATTACGATTTTAAGTCGGAGAAAAATTGCTCGCGATAAAAATTTCATAACGATCGCTTGCTCAGGCGAGAGAAAAAAAGAGCTTTTCTCCTCGCACTGCTTCGGTGGATCTCGGGAAAGAAGTGTGTACAGCGGTGGATTACGAAACGCGCGCTGGACGGCAGTGGAGCGTCTTTTGTATTCAATGTCAGCTCGAGCTCGAAATAAAAAATCGATTCTCTTGCAATACGCGATATTGCGCGGGGGATTTAAAAGGAATAAGAGCTGCCGTTCATCGTAAAGTGCAAGAGTCACGATAGACGCCAGCTGCGCTTTAAGAAATCTCCTCGAGAGAGAGAAGGTTCTTTTCTGCTGTCATCTCTTCGGTGATTATACGTTGAGGTGTATCGATTATTAAGACTTATATCGGCTGTACTCGACTATCTCTGAAGAAGAGCGAGTCGAATGCATATAATATTTGAAAAATCACAGTGGTAAGCGGTACAGTTAGCTCCAAGTTTCATCGACGCGTGATGGCAATTTCGAGCTTCGCCAATCTTATGTACACATCGCTATGGGCTTGCGGTGAATCGCGCGGAATATTCACACACAGAGAGAGAGAGAGAGAGAGAGAGAGAGAGAGAGAGAGAGAGAGAGAGAGAGAGAGAGAGAGAGAGCGTGTCTGCTCGAGGTACGGTAATCGGTTGTCTATAATGAGCCGTCGAATAAACATGGAGTAATCATCCGGACAAATCATGCAAACGCTAAAGGCGAAAAATGCAATCGCCTGAATATTCCGAGGATCTGAGCTCGAAGAAGCTTCGGAAGCAATATAAGAGTCTTCCTCTCTCTCTCTCTCTCCAGAGATTAAGGCATTCCCATTCGTCGAGAGTGCGGAGAGCATCCATCCAAGAGCACATAATGAAGGAAACGCTTCATATAAGGGGGCCGAGTATCGGGCTAACCGTATAACCGCGTCTACAGCAGCGCAAGATCGCGCGCGGCGAAAAAAAAGGCTGAGAGTCGCTTGGCCGCCTTACAAAGCCAGCTGAATAAGAGAGGGGGAGAGAAGAAACGCGCGCGTGCCGGAGCGGCGGCTCAGTCACCTTTCTTTGCGCAGCTCGGCTCTCTCTCCCTCTCTCTCTCTCTCTCTCTCCTCCCCCTTTTTTTATTATCGCGGAATTGCGCGACAATAGCGAATCGGGGTCGGTTGTAGAATCGGGATTCCACTCTCGCCTCTCTCCCCCTCCCTCTGCACAGCCTCCGAATGCAGCGCAGCACAAAGCCAAGCCTGCTATCATTTTCCACATTGTGGAGCGGCCTGGTTCTCTCTTTCTCCGCGCTTCGTGATTTAAAGGAGAACTGCCTTGCGCGAGCGAGCCCTTGAAGAATAAGAGAGAGGGCTAATGGCCTGGTGCTTTGTCAGAGCGCTAGGCTACACGCTTTCGCCAATAATTTCTCCAATTTGATACTAAGGCTGCATTATTTACGAGGCATTAGAGCTGCCCCCTTCGGCTCGGCGCGCTTCCTCCTTATTCTTTTGTCGGTGGGGATCGCAGACGAGGAAGCTGCTGCTGCGTACAAGGAAGATTTTCACTAATTCATTCGAGGTGAGCTTTCGCTTTGCGCCGCGCTTACGCCCCAAAGTAGGAGTGACTCAGAGGGATACAGAGTTTGCTTGTGTAAGCCGCTCATCTATGTGCACCTCGCGCAGCGAGGAAGCAATATAATGCTTATTAATGCATACGAACGACAAAGCTGCAGCATAAAGCACAGCGACGGCGATAGTTTATTTATAGAGCCAAACACAATCGCCAGTTCGTCCCTGCGCTATATCAGCCGAGTTATCCAAGGCATGAAAAGTAGAAGAGGAAAGTCGGTTTTTGGAACGCATTATAGAATCCAGTTCAATTAGACTAATGCGGCCGGCAGAAGGCGCATCGCATAAACCACGCTCGAATAAACTACACTTTTTTCGGATCTGGAACGCCGAAAGGTGATAACCCGATTTCCTTGGCTCGTTTTCCTACTGTAATCACAGCAGTGTCACGATTCACAAGGTCACTATACGGTACGAGTGCAGTATGCTGATGATGCATAGAAGCCTCGACAATGTGCCCGCGCAGCAATTAATGCCTCGAACTAATACCACAATTCTGCCGTCGTCATTAAGTACCTCGAAAATGCGTTGTACCGCTCTGTCGACGCATTTAGTAATATAATGACTCTTAATGGTCAGGCAGACTTAGCGAAGAGACACCGGTACAGCATTTTCCGAGGGAGAGCTGCGTATTTAAGAGAAACACGGGAATAACTGAACCGCTGACAGAACGACGATTATTTTCTACGTGGAATTAACAATGTCGTAACTACGTACTTTACCGCTGTAAATTATGTATTATTCGCTACGGCTGATAGCAACGAAAAGTTACGTGTTTGCGTTCGAACGAACTTTGACTGAAATTTTGTTAATCTTCCCAGGTGAATTTCAACAACTTTCCTTTTGACCGCAGGGCTGCTGGGCTGCTTTTTAATTACACTTTGACCATGAGTCCATTACGTGTGCACTAAAGTTATCGAAAAATATTTTAATTAGCTGAATTGCTGGACATTTAATTAAGCTCATGCGAACACAGGTTCGTGTACGTCTTTGACGCTCATAACTCGCGCTTATCAAATCGCTGTATATGTAACTGATAATGTACTTGCGTGCGTTATGAGATAATTTAGTTTCGCTATCACGAAAGCCTATTCGAACGATACGAACTGGGCCGACAAAGTTTGCGCGAATTAAGCTACGATGACCTGGTGGACTTCGTAAGTCGTGTCCGCAGTGAAGGGAATAAAAGTTGATGCGAAAAATTAAGATAGTTTTGATTTATCTCTTAAAAGTTTATTTCGATGCGCATTCAATTTATTCGTACGGACGCAGAGTTCAATTCGACGAGAACGCAATACCAAATTTCAACACACAATCTCGCGACATTTGTTAAAATATTGCGTTGTGCCGAAGAAAAGCATTATATTGTTTCGTATACGAATCCGATCAATCAGAGATGGATTGAAAACTTTATCGAAAATTGACTTTTCCGCGAATTCCGCATATTCAATATTCTCTCTTTCTACTCTCCGTTTAATCGATATGAACATGCGAAATCTTTTACCCTTTGCAATTTCGCACTGACTGATGTGTATCCAAGAAAAAGTAAACCTGCGTCGAAAGCGACTGAGAACGTGGAAATTTTTCATTCGAATATAATATTCAGTTATCCAGACAATTTACATGACTAACACGCTTGATTCCGTTGTACGAATCCACGAGACAGTGATTTGTTATTCCTTTGTTTGCTTACTTCAGAATCGTTTATATTTCGCGGAATATCGAACGTCGAATATCTCTTATTTGTAGTATTTTAATTCAACGATTCCGCGCGAATGTCGCGCGCGACAAATTCAAAGACAGCTGCGTAGAGCTTGCAAGCAATGCGAAGTCGAGCTTTCCGCAAATCGTTCAATCTCCTAGTCGAAAGTGGGAGCTCATCACGCGACAATATAACGACCATCTCGCGCCGACGGCGTGAAAAGCATTCATCCGACGCGTCACCAAGAGTATTATCAGCCAGTTTAACGGGATGTGACTGCACATACGTTAGTTTCCGCGGTAAGCTTGCCAAGACTCGTCTCCCACCATCAGCCTCTCCCTCTCCTGGGAAGCTGCGCCGACGTCCTTCGTGAGGGATGCGTTTATTATTCCTGGCGTCGCGAGAGCGCTTTAATTAAAGAGAAGATTATGCTTTAAAACATTCGTTCGCTTATTTATTTTCATTCCCAAAGGCGTGACTTTGGAATCGTTCGCTTATTATTAAATCAGCGAACTTTCGCGGCATAATCCATCATGAAAGCTCTCGCGCCTGGAAATAATTATCATCGCGTCGAAAGCAATCAATGCCACAGCCCGCATTGTATATCTGCGGGCGGCGCGAGAATAGAGAACGTTCAAGAAAGCGGCGTTAAGTAAAAATAATTTGAAAAGCCCGCGCGCCCATTAGCCATTATAAAAGCGCGCCGGGAGAGGAGCATCAGCGGGTGGCACACGAGCTGCTCTCGACTCTCCATTATCATTCCCGACCTCGTTTTTTTTCTCGCTTGCCAAACTTCGGCCAACGTGCGACAAGTATAGTGCTTAATGCGACTGCTATAGGTAAGGCTGCTGCTATTCTTTCTTCTCCCACACACACGCGCATACACGTAGAGCCAACAGCACTATAAACTTTAATCAGCGGAATTTTATTACCAGAAGTACTTCATAAACTCGCATTGTGCGAGGAGCCCCCCTCCCTCCTCGCGGGTTATATCCATAAAAGCTCTCGAGATGAAAAAGTCCGAAATGAAGTCGCCAGTGCCCGGAGCAGCGTCTCCCTTTCTCTCGCTCTGACTCTATATATATCTGGCAGCTAAGTGCACAACATTTTCATAACAATAAACGAAACTGCTCCGACGAGGGGCATCAGCGCAGGGTTATGACGGGCGTTAATCATAGCGCATGTCATGCAATGGATCATCGTCATCGCTCGCAAATTATCACGAGCTTTGTACACGGTGCCAAGGGCTAGGTATAACGATCACGACAGCTCGATATATACCTGTCGCTGCGGTGAGAGAGCTGCTGAGAGTAACGAGCAGGAGCTGTCGAGGAACATCGTTATATCGACTCTTTTGTGTACTACACACACACACACACACACACACACACACACCCGCCTGTTTCTTTCTTCGCCGAGCTTTTCGGGGTGAACACTTTTGATACCATCTCCTCTTCGCTTATATGTGTGCGGAGGACGTATACGTATATTCCGCTGGATTTATCATCGCCTGGGGGAGTGTTTTGGGTTTGTTCTATCGAAGGCTTGATGATAGCGAAACTTGGAGCGAAAGTTGCAAAAATTGCTTGTTATTTCGTGTTCGCGAGGCTGACGTTTTCGGCGGAACGCGAGAAGCGTCGAGGTATAGACGAGGAGAATTCTTCGAGCGGTAAGAAAATTGTCCGGGGCTATATTCCGCGAAACTTCGTGTCGTTTGCATCTGATAAATCGAGGTAGACAGATTGAAGTGCACCGTAAATCACATTGCACTGGAAAGTATTACTTTTTCAAATTGATGCGCGAATACATATATATATATATATATATATATATATATATATATATATATATATGTGGATCCATCTCTCGTTGCAGGAATATGTATGCACGCGAGTAAGCGAATATTCTGAAAACGATGATTGTGTATACTTTTGAAATTTAAATCCATAACTTTATACTCCTTTTTTTTCATATCTGTTTTACGATCAGCTTTCATTGAAAGCGCGTTACACTTGAACAAGTCCATCGAATTTCCCTTCCTCGGCGCAGTGTATATTTACGTGCGCATACTTTTATTCAAAGATATCACGTCTTACATTAGGATTCGCGACACGTTTCATTGATACGATATTTTTCCGTTTCTTCACTGCGAGCCTAGTGAACATTTTAAAACAGTATCCTTCTGAACCACGTGCATCGACATTTTGACAAATAATATATTATCTTAATCACGTGTTACTGTACTTTTTGCATCTATTGTGTAGTCGGATGGTAAAATTTGCAGTTGGAAGATCTTCTCGTCAGAGCTGCTCTATAATTGTATAGATAAGTCGCCGGAGACGAATTTTTACGCGAATGAAATTTAGCATTATTTCGTATACTTAAGAGTGCTCCTAACGAATTGCGAAAGTCAGAATCAGATGCATTACGAGAGCTGATTGTACATATATGCAAATCCACAAAAAACCGGACACTTCAGGGGGACTGAGTGAACAAATTTGAAATTTGGGAGCACACCTACCCGACCACTTGTTTTCGTTCTTTAGGTGATATAAAACACGAAAAACCTTAGGTTCCCAAGTTTAAAAAATACCTATTTTTGCCGGGCAGTTTAAATTCTCTTATGGGAATTTAACACGAGGAAAATTATTGAAAACAAGACACGATTCAACTTTACCCACTTAGTGTATGAAGGTGCAATCCAAAAATGTGTATTAATAGGATCGAAGTATCTGAAGAGAGCTTCGATTTGAGGGCTGGTGAGTTGAAAATATTTGCCTAGGGAAAAAGTTGTCTAGGCTTAAAAATAGCGAAAAATCATGAATACTTGGATTTTTTACGAAAATCGGCGATTTTTCTTTTTTTTTAAGCCTAGACAACTTTTTCCCTAGGCAAATATTTTCAACTCACCAGTCCTCAAATAGAAGCTCTCTTCAGATACTTCGATCCTATTAATACACATTTTTAAATTGCGCCCCCAGATAAAAAGTGGCATTTTCCTGGTTTTCGTTAATTTTCCCCGTGTTAAATTCCCACAAGAGAATTTAAACTGCTCGGCAAAAAATAGGTATTTTTTAATCTTGGGAACCCCAGGTTTTTCGGGTTCTGAGTGGCCTAAGGCACCCAAAAAAGTTGGTCTGGTATTTGTTCACTCAGACCCCCTGAAGTGTCCGGTTTTTTCTGGATTTGCACATATGCGGAGCAGGATGACTATATAGGATATGGGCTTTCAAATTTCATGATGATAACATTTTTTGAAATAATTATTTTATTCTGTATCTTATGATTATATACGATGTACTTTTTGTGCATAAATAATATAATCTCATATTACACAGAGGAATTCCAAATAAATAAATAAAAAAGTGTGAATTTTATTTCGCAACTGTATGTTTGCTGAAAATACATGAACACGCGAATTCCACGAAGCAAGTATAAATTTGATTTATAGTTATACTTTTCACGAATTACATGAAGCAAAACCTAGCTAAAAAAACCCGCTGTTTTTGAGCAAACAATTCATATGATCTAGATGCCAATTTTATTCGCCTTCATAAGCGTGCTTCAAGCGTGAACTTACTTTCGCAGAATTCACTTTATTACAGACTTCGTGGAAACACGTGAAAAGTCAGTTTCATATCAATTTCTTTGTAAAAGAACTCACGCGCATGCGTTGATCATTTCTCGTAAAAGTGCAATTACAGCAGTTGATCCGTATAAACCATTCATGTTTAATTATCAATTATTCGAGTGTTGTATTTGACAAAAAACAGGAAATGTCGAACAAGCTATGTCGAAAAGTATATTCAGAGAATGAATCTCTCGCCTCTATTCAACGTGATCATCTCGAACAATCATCAATTCACTTCTCCATCTGTGCAATGACGAGTAATTTTCACTCCCGCGTCGTCAATGGAGGAACAATTAGCCAACCCGATTCCTGCACCGCGCTGCATCTCGACAGCGTATAATTATCTCCGTAAGCCAGCTCGGCATCAGTTTTCCGTAGATCAGGGGGGCGAAACTCCGTTTTAATTCCCAAGCTGTAACAAACAGCAGCCGGTATGAGGAAGAATTAAACGAGCAGCGAAACGGCGCGGACGCTTAGAAATTGGGTGTGGGGAAAAGGGAGCGAGAGACAAAAACAAAAAGCTCGCGCGCGAGCGAGAGAGAGAGAGAGAGAGAGAGAGAGAGAGAGAGAGAGAGCGTTTTAGCTATAGGTATCTAAGTAAGCACGCACACACACTCTCGAGTCGAATGGGTGTGTCTGCGGGAGTCGTCTCTCCTAATTTCGGAGGGCTTTCTCCGAGGGGGGGCTTAGGGAGTAGACTGTGTGTGCGCCAGCCAGTTCCCGTTGATTACTCGCCGCCGCTCGCAGCATTGTTTTGAGCTTGCGAGACTCTTTCTTCCTCTCCTCGCGCTATCCATTCCCGTTATATACGTCCGCCTGTTTTTGCGCGCACCGCCGCCGCTGTTATTGATTTCACTCGATGATGACTTTCGGCCTTTTTATTACCGGAGCTGCCTTTGTTGCCCGAGAGAAGTGGCCGATATAATCGTGACTGTGTGTGCGGAAGGACGAACCGCTGCGCGACGATGATCCAGTCGGGCGCTTTTCACGACGAATTTCGTGAGCGGTTATTGATTGGCCTCGTAGAGACGCTTGACGAACGATCGACTAAAGCTTTTTATTTTATACATAATAGGCGCCTTTTATCTCGAGTCCCTCCGGAAACACGCTGAATATGCAGTTCGCCAGAGTGTACGCGTGAAGCGGGCACTCAACTGTATACACGATTCAAAAGCAGATATGCTAGCGCCTCCCCCGCGTTGAAGCTGATTCCGTGTTTCTGTCTTATCGGACGTCACTTAAGTCCATATCATCCCTGATACTTTCCGACGTCAAATTTGCGGAGTGTGTCTACAGCTGGAGAAGTGCCCGTTTAAATATTTACCCGCGGTCTTGCCCGAGCGCGTATCAAAAGCAAAAAGAGAATCTCTCTGACCTAATATGTACACCGATGGATCGGTAAATATAGCACCTCTCCGAGCTCGTAAGAAAGCGTTTCACGAACGCGTTGGCGCTCGCCCGTCGAGAGCAAACGTTGATCGAACAACTAACGGCGAGCCGCGAGTGCAGCGGAAATTCGTTATTCGCCGCCGCAAGATAAACAAGAAGGCGCGATAGCGTTGCGTCGAGAAAGGCAATATCCGACCAATATCTGTGCCTTTAAGAGAGCGAAAGGGCAATAGTAGGTACAGACAGCGTACAGTGAGAGGAATCGAGAAAGTATATACAGCAGCGCAGTTCGAATTTTGTTCGACGCTTGATCGTGTCTATCGCCACACGCGAGCTCATTTTCCGATCGACTTCTATTTATGCTGCTTTTGTCTGCGGTGTTGCACCTATACGTGGTATTATCGCTGAGTTTTTCACGTTAGGCAGAAGCTTTACATTTCGTAAGACACGTTACCGCTGTGAGTATTTACAGCTCCGGATACATAATTTCGCTCTTGCACTCGGCCACTCTACCCTATTGTGCAGCAGCTCGGAAGAAGCAATATTCTAATGGAGACTTTTCTTTTTCGGCGATAAAGTGAGCAAGGCGATAGCTCCAGAAATATCGCACTGACAGCGCAGCATAATGGGATTCCGATACCTATAGATATAACACGACGAACACGACGAGTCAGCCGACTCGCGCTTTCTATATCGGGATTGCAGCGAAGGTAAATATGAAAACGGTTCAGCTTTATATTTTAGCCGCGCGCGCGAGCGGGTAAAAAATTCAAATCGAGGAAATTTGAATACGCGACTCTAATATGAAATGCTGTGCCGAAAAATATCCTTGTACCCATATAAGAGATTCGATATCAGAGAAATTAAAACACCGAAGCCGCGAAATTTCTATACACCAGGATGAAAAGTCATTGCAATTGCAGAGAGAGCCGAGCGCGCGATCGATACGATCGTCCGAAGAAAGAACTCGCCCCGCACGCACGCCATTCTTATTAGGGCACGTAGTCACACTCGTAGCCAGCCAGCCGCCCTCTCTCTTTCTATTTTTTCGTGCGCAGCCAGCGAAGAGATTGATAAATATTTATGCCCCACGATTGTGTGTCAACTCCACGCCGTATACGCGGGATCGTCCGCGTACGTAAGGACTACACAGCTGTGCCCGCACAGAGATGAGCGAAGGCCGCGCTATATGGTGAATTATTCAAATCGACGCGCTCGCCCAAAGGCGGCCCTTAATGCGTTGTCCGCGACTTCCCTGTGCGAGTCGCACTCACACACAGACGCACACACACACACACACACGTATTCGACCCGCCCTTCTCTATCGTTACCATACATGCATGAGGATCCAAGTGGAGCCGCCTTGTCGAGAGGGAGGAGAAAAGTAGCTTTTTCTAAGTTTTTTTCTTTTCTTTTCTTTTTTTATCTGCTCCGCTGCCGAGCAGAGAGAGAGCCGTCTGACCGTACGCCGATCTTACCACTGCTGCTGCCTTTGAGGAATCTGTTCGTGGACGCGCGATGGGGAGGGGGGGGGGTGTGGAGTTGGAAAATTTTATCCTCGTATGCTCAGATGGAAGTTTTTTTACGGTTGCCGCGGTGTTTTTTTATGCCCGAGTTCTCCGCCGAGTGTATTGTTTTCCGCGGTATCGAGAGATTAAGACGAATCCAATTTAGATCGGAAAAAAGGCTGTTGTTTAATTTTTTTCAGCTTGTGTATACACCTACGCTTTTGGCAGTGACCTTCGCAGTTTTGGGTAATCCTATTAGACTCACGGCGCCGGTGACTGCTTGTTGATGTTTTAATAAGACAAGTCACTCGTTGAACGATGGCCTCTTTCTCGAGCCGATCGATCTTCGCGTTTAATTTTTTTCTCCAGCCGACGTCGAAATTGTCATCAATCGTTTTTTTTTCAAGACACCACTCGCGTCCTCGGATATAGAAAAGCGCGTAGGATGTTACGTTAACGGCTAATAAGACCGCGGCAGTAGTAACGACGCGCACTAGCCAGACGCTCCTCGCGATTCACCGCCCATAAACTGAATCCGTCAACGATTCCCTTCTAGAGAAAGAGCCTGTATGCGTAACCTAGGCTGAATTTGCTAGGCATGCCGCCACACGAATTTCAAATATTAAACGCTTGTATAGTAAACATCCAGGCGGCAGTAAAGCAAGACTGCGTGTATACGTGTTCTCATAAAGCACTCGGTTATAAAAATTTTATTTTGTGGATCCTCGTGTTTTTGGATTTCCGCGGCACACACATACGCGTTCTCAGCTGTTGGCAGCGGTTTATACGCCTTTTTTACCGCCAACCTGCAGTGTCGGTGCTAAATGAATGAGACCGTTTGCTCGAGTAAAAACGCGCGTGGATCGAATACACACGAAGTGCAACGGAGAAAACACGAGTTTCAATGGTGTAATGATAATCGCTCGACGCGCTTAAGCCTTCCAAAACATCCTCTCGCAAAGCCGAACTCAGACCCTCCACAGAAGCATGACGAGCAAATTACCCCCCAAAGCACACACGTCTAGTCACTTCTCTCTTATAATCCGACCTTAACCCGCAGCCGCGCCCCTCTACACTATGCGCGAATAAGAAACAAAATTGCAGGCACGCGCTCGGCTCGTAAAAATTCGCGATGCATTAATAAAATTCGCAGCCGGCCCCTCTGCAGACTCACGCGCGCGCATATAAATATCTAAGCCTTCCTTCGAATGTGAACGACGCGGATATGGCTCTCTTTCTCTCGACCCACGTCTAGCTCTTGCGCCATATACGTATACGTGTTGCGCATTATTATATTCCTTCTCTCGCATCTAGAGGGACTACCGAAAGGATCGAAAGACGGAAGAGAGAGACAGCACGTGTGAAGCGACATGGAATTCACCTCTCTCTTTTACTGTAAATCCGCTTTGGCTCTGCGCAAAGATGCTTTTCGCATCTTGAATTAATACGTTGTCTTCGCGTGTGTTTGTGATTCGCAGCTGAGGTTCCGGAATAATTCTACACGTTATTTTACCCGTGATCAGCCCGCAAGCTTCTCGAGAGCTTTACGAGTGCAGTCTCCACGCACACATACACAATGGGCTGTATAATCCTCGGCGTTGTGTGTATAGCTGGATTTAACGTTATACAATGCAATCGATGTGCAGTCGCAAGGCTTGTTTGAATATGGTAAGCGTTCTCGAGCTCGAATAAATTTCGCCGATCGAAGAATTACACTCCTCTCTCGGGAGTTTATACACAACACAAGCCGCCACCCGCGGCATTAGCATGACTCATTTACGTTTATCGACCATCGAGGATTTCATTCTCTCTCTCGGGATAATATCGTGAAGATTTAATCGAGGAAAGGCATGTAGCCGCCTGTGCACGTGTCGGAAGCAGTTTATCTCGACGGATCTGTCCTGGCGTGAAAATTAAACATTAATATCTCTCTCTCTCTCTCTCTCTCTCTCTCTCTCTCTCTCTCTCTCTCTCTCTTTCTCAGCGCGGGCTAACGCGTGCCTAAGGCCATAAAGCGACTTCTGCTATGCAAATGTCGGAAGTCTTGCGCGCCAGACTCGCACGCGTCCTTTTCGCTCCTGGCTTGTATCTGGCGCGACACTCTACCGGATTGTCTAATAATTCTAATCTCGTGTATTATATACGAAGGTGCGTTTGGCGGGAAGGCGGACCAAAAGCGGAAGGTATTAACATAAATATAAAGCCCGACCTTGCTGCTACTGCCTGTCGTTTTTATCTCGGCGTGTTTATTTCATGCTCGCCGTGTATGGAAGATTGCGTGCATAAATTTTTATATCGTTTGCTCGAGCTTTCGATTATAAAACGTGCCGAACTCGCCCCGCTCTCTGTTTGCGCGCGCACGGCGGAAGTTAATTACACTATACACAGCTTGAATTAAATCGAGTTTTAAAGGTACGCGTGAAAAATTCCATTGGCGGCGCGCGAATTAGCGTAAATCTGCGTGTACTTAAAGTCCGCTTTCGCGAGAACGAGCCTTGAAAAGCATACATTCCCAGCAGCAGCGGTGGAGCCAGGCTGACCACATAATGCCTCTATTCCTCGCGAGAGAGGGCTCACGAAAACTCGGCTGAGCAAAAAAAAAAAACAGCAACAGCCGACAAACCGCAAACGAGTCTCGCAGGCGCACACACACATGCGGAGAACGAGAGAAAAAAGCCACGAGGCTCGTAAAAAGGAGTCAAGCCCGCGCGCGAACTTTGACCCAGAGCGAGCTTAACGTCCACGCGTATACAACCCTGTACACACAGCCACATAGAGAGCGAGAGAGAGAGAGAGAGAGAGAGAGAGAGAGAGAGAGAGAGAGAGAGAGAGAGAGAGAGAGAGAGAGAGGGAGAGAGAGTCTCGAGATGTTTACGATTTTCTTCACGACGACGACGACGAGACTAGTCCCCTGTAATAGCAGGCTTTTTCGTAAATTACGAATCCTCTCGCTCGGCCCAGCAAACACAACACACAGCGACGGGGAATCGAATACTCGCGATTGCATGAAATTGATTTTCCGCGTGCATACACAGCCTTTCCCGAGTATATGGCTAGCCTGCTCGGAGATTCGGGAAACGACGGCTTTATATATATATTCCGCTCGGGCTATTTTCTTCGGACTTTCCTCGCCAGCGGATTCGGGGTCAAGAAAGAGAGAGAAGAGACGTGCCCCGTATGCGCAAGAATTACGTGTACCTAGATTCTTGATTATCTGGTATGACGGGATTATATCGGAGTACGGGTATATTATATCGATGCGCGCACGCGCCGAATTGTGTCCCCGAGAAAGAGATAAGCGAGGACCGAGTCTATATAAGGTGGGTATATATCAGGCGGGATATGCTTCGCGCGTGTAAAGGGAGCGAGAAACGATATGTGCGAGGTGAGATGGACGGATAAAGGCGTCGATCGGGTGTAGGAGCATGCCTTGCGTGATTTCTCCAGAGTTTCTCTTGTGTGTCTGATATGCGAACTGAGACCGAATTTTACTGGCTGATATGAAATCGCGATAACGCCCGATCGAGTTCGCCCCTTTGCCTTATTACATTTCAATCGAGTCGATACTTCCGGAAAATTTAATATCCAACGCTTTCGCCGGCCTTTCCCGGGATGGATCGACCCACTTAGTTCAATTTTCCGAGTGACGGATGTATTAAAAATCCGCTACTTTTCACTGAGTATACAGAACGTTCTAATCTTATCGAGCACATTATCGCAAGCGCGAACTACACATCGGATAGAACTTTTTTCGAAAGCAAATAACACTCGCACTTATTCACCTTCCCTTGTATCCATTAATCTTTGGAGCGTACAAACGAATACGATATAAGCGGCGAAATTCCGATATCGAGTCTCTCGCGAAACTTACTCGGCAAAATACATACGCGCCGCGACGATAAGGCCACCGCAACTTTTTTCCGTCCGAACTCCGCCGAAAAAAAGAGATAAAAGACAAGCAAATAGGTGTACAAGGGTGAACAGCGCGTTTTTCAACGGTAGAATTCCGCGAGCTATACTTGTTCGAAGCGAACGCGCAAGAAAGCGAAGACCGCAAATTACAAGGAACATCTTTCCCATTACTGTCGGCGCCAATTGAATTCCCCGCTGATAGCTTCGAGAGGGCAGATAGCTATATAGCACGAGGCTAATGTAGCCTGCAAGTCCCTTCCCCGCAGCGAAAGTTCGAACACACACACACACACACACATACACATGTGCGTTAATCTTCCTTAATCCCCGAGTTACTCCCGGCTACACGTCTAGCCGCTATAAATTTCGCTTTTTAAGTAGTAAACTCATGCTTACTGCCGGCCGTTCCCGGTGCTGAGCCTCTTTTTCATTACTATAATTTCTCTTCGCCTACTAGCTCGCGCGCTTTATGCGACTTATTCTGTTTCCGCGCTTCGCGGCGCTGTAATAACATGAATCACGGCCCGCGGCTTGGTAGAAACTTTCTTGTTTCGAAAATACGTACGTACACATCATCGAGTGCGCTCTCAGCGCTCCTGTTTTAAAATCGAAAGCGGATAGCAGCTCTCCTCGGCTTTGAATAAACATTAATAAAATTGCCGCGCAGCGAAAATAATTATGTAAATATAGGGCGTCGTCGCTTTTTCCTTTCCAGCTCGCCGCGCTCGGCGCTCTCCGAGAGCTCAAAAAGAAAGTCCCTCTGGTCGTTTTTCCCTTTGACGAGGCGAAAAAAAGGCCGATGACAAAGCGCCGCCCCGACCTCGCAAACGAATGCTGGAAGTTGACCCGCCGCGAGTGACACTCGAAGTTTCGTGCCTGTCTCCCTCGTCGTCGCGCGGATGTGTGTATTAGAGAAAAAAAGGAGGCGAGTGGAGAATTGGTGACGATGACTCGGATCGAAGAGGGATCTCCTCTTGCAGGGAAATGAGGTTGAGCTCGTGGAGGAAGCTGGAGAGTGTGAGGCTTTCGCTGATATTTCTGTTTTCGAAAGTTCGAGCTAGGGACTCGTCGTTAAAAAAGGGGGATACAGTTATAGCCCGTGCATATTTACCGGAACGACGACATATTATTTGTCCGGTAAACTCCGAATAGAATATACGAGAGAGACCCTCATTTCGTATTTTCCCGGAGAGCCACGGCATTTTTTCCCCGACCAAATGGCTTTCCAGCTATTTTTCCCATCTATTTTGCTATCCTCCGACTAAAACCCTTTTATCGGCAGCAATCAGCCTCGTATAATCTGATATCGTAACCGCGCGACAGCAAACAAAAGAAAGCAAAGCTCCGATCTATCCGCACACCCGGTATTGTTTTTCTACATGGAAACGCATACTCGTCCATCCCGAGAAAAAATGTTTAAACCCAGTCCAATTCCGTTACCCTATGCTGTGGTTCGCATGCTGTACCCACACTCACGAAACCTCGTTAAACCCACTAACTCTGCGGCACACATATCTCGAAAATACCAAACGATCGCGTACGTGCTTGCAATTTACGGCGCGGCGCGTTCTGATTATTTCGCGCTCGTCAATTTTTCCTACCGCTGCACCTTTGGTCAGTTTGGATTTTTCCCTCGTTTTTTATTTTCTTCATCGTTAGCGAGTGATTTACACGAGGTCGAGTCAATCGGCAGTCCATCGGCTCGAAGCAGTCGCGCTGTACTTATATACGGGAGCGATGCCGTTATTTACAGACGGGTTAAGTTCCGAGTCGCTGCGCCTTGCGGGCGATTAATGCAGGAAACTTTCACGCAGACTTCCTTAAGGATCTGCCCAGTTCTTGGCGGAAATCGAGTTTCGCTGATGTAGACAAGTGATTTAAGATTGTTTGTTTCGTTCGTTATCGGCATAGTAATACATGAGGTAAAGATAAATGCTCCATAGTCCACAAAGAAATAATTAGGGGCGCGCTTCAGGCAGTTTCATTAGCGTTGATTATAAGCTAAATCACAAGAGCCTTTCCCGAACGTAAAAGTCTCATTAAGTTGAAAAATTCATAACCCTCATAAATTACGGCGTATCGTCTTTAGCCAGCTTCCTGTGCTTGAAACGCGAGGGATGATGCGAAAACAAGGAAGAAACAATCGAACGCGCAAATAACATCCACTCAATATATATGCAACAATGTATTAATTTGTATAAACAAGCTTTCTGTATTTGACAATAATCATACGAATAACGCAATCACTGATGAGTAAAAAAAAATTAAATATTGATATTGCCGCACAAACATCAACCGAATTTCTGTTTACCTCGATGTAACCGTATTTTTCAGGATTTTAAATTCGTCGCTGGCACAAAATCGAATATCGAATAAGAACGTGAGTCTTTTGGCAACGAGCAATGTCGCCACATGAATGGCAAACATTCGCGCCTTCCGCTATATATTTTCGACGTTTCAATTTTCATCTATAATCCAAACCACGCCTTCCGTCGCATTGGCCTCTCTTTCTCCCTAGAATGTAATCGATCGAATAAATCAATAGAATAAACACGATTTCCTCGTCCGTTCATTTGTCCCTTGATACATTCAACATTTAATTTTATCAACGCTCGGATATTTTACGTTCGCGAATCGATACTGAAACGACAAATCCCCAGGGCAAAGATTAGAGTTTTCATAGGCTGAGACCAGACGTTAACAAACAGAAACTAGAAACCCGGCCCTTATCGCGCGGATAAATTGTCACTGGCGTTTTCGTTATAATCATATTCCATTACCCCTGATTATTTCGTCTCTACTAATTATACGTATGTGTATATTGTGGCGATACGTACCCGTGCGCAAAGTAGCGGCTTATCCTCGTTGATTAAAGCCTTGTGCGATGATAATGAATGTCGGCACGCAACGGTGGCGTCGCCTCTTAAATCTCCCGCCGCAGCTGCTCTTTGTAACTGATTTTGCTCTGCGCGTTAGAGATTTATTACTGGTTGCCTCGTCGTCGTCGTGAAAAAAGAGCTGCTCGTATGCTACGTGATTAATTAAAAAAAAAAAAAATGTAACAGCGCTAATTTTATGCTAAATATTGAGACGTTAAAGTGTTGTGTTTTTTTACACGCGCACTAGTCGGGGTGATTAAATTATCAGAAAAATAAACCTTTTGTACGTACGCGCAGTTGGCACCCCGTTCGCCAACGTGCAAATATTTGCGAATAGAGGAGAAAAGCGTGGTTGAATTTGAAAAAAAAGGTTTGCAGGATTGCACATGTACAGCGACGGAACGCCGCACCAAAAAAATTCCAAGAAACCAAGAAAATTCCAAACCAAGTATTCAGCGAAACAAAACGTCAAATTATGTTGTAAAGCAAATAAAAGAACAACGGAGATTTAATAGTATTTAGAAATAAATTTATTACAGCAGTCCATCTCAAGTTTTTTTTTTTTTAAAGAAGATGAAACATCTCGTAATTTTTGACACTATACAACTAAATCGTATAAGCGTTGGCGTCTCCTGCACGTATCATCAGCCGCACACTCCCTACACCACACACACACACACACACACACACACACATACGCACTCGCATACTCGCGTCCTATGTATGTTTAGGTATATCTATAGATAAAGAGCAGGTCCTGGGCGTATACAGTGTGCGCATTGAATCATCAAAGGACATTCGCGGCACAGCGTCCGGCTCGGGCACGAGTTTAACGACGCGCTATCACATCAACAACACTTGACACTGTCTGCACGCAGGCGAGCTTTCTCGCAGCCTCTCCGCTGATGTGTCGTGTGCGCGCGTCTGGACCGACGTGCAGTGTACACCGCACGAGAGAGAGAGAGAGAGAGAGAGAGAGAGAGAGAGAGAGAGACAGACAGAGCACGTGCCCTCTTCTTTCTCCTCTTCACGACTCGATGATCCGCGCGCTTTGTCCTTGGCTACTCTTGTTGTCGCTCGGCACCTCCTCGTCGCTTTCGTCCACGACTAGGGTCGTCGTTCGGCAACTGAAAGCAGAAGAGCAAACGCCGTTTGTGTGCGACGAATTTCTTATGTGAGGCTTGTTTTTTTATTTTTGACCTTTATAACACACACGGTACACCCTTGATGCTTTTCCAGCGGACGACCCAAAATCGATTCGACCCTCTTATCGCGCCCACTAACTTTTTTCTCTGCTTTTCGTTCTTCTTTTCCTCGTCGGCCGGCGCGCGATTTATGTAGGTAAGCGTGAGGGGCGTTTTTCGCGGGAAGTTTGATATCGAAATCCGCCCGTTTTGTATATTCGGCTTCTTTTTTTGCCTATATAGACTTGGGAATAATTGATGAACGACTTTTTCGCCTGTGCATTTGAATAACGGCGACTGTGCGTCGGTACAGCGATTGAAATATAAATAAAGCACTAGCTGCAGGCATTACGATTTCTCTCACTCTGAATGGAAGCATTTTCGAATAGTTTACCGGTAAACGCACAGCTCTATCGAGGGAACAAAGGAAATAATGAGAAAAATCGTTTACGAACATATTGAGGAACGTTTCCTCGAAAGGACACAAAAGGGACGGTAAAACGCACGATGTATACGTATACAGTCTGAAGCATTCCAATTTTATTCTCTCGTTTGAAGAGTGAAACAGAAAACGCGCTTTGAATGCGCAGTTTCCGCGAAAAAAGCGAACCGTTAAAAAGCAAACAGCAGGACATTCGACCTCGAAGCTCGAAGAAAGACAACAAAATGAACTTTGTTGTCAGCTTTTTAAAAATTCTCCTCTGTACAGGTACAACAGCCGAGCCTTTTTCTTCAACGGCGCGCGTTTCGTACCTTATTAATTCCTCGTCAACCTGCCCGAGACAGACGCTGGGCATAAAAGCCGAAGATCGCGTGTTAAATTTAATCTTAATTTAACCGACGACGTTGAAATTTCGGTGTTTACCCTGTTCCTCATCAAGCAACACAAAGTTCAAACAAAGAAACGCCCTCCAGAAGCGCGTATACAAGCGCTTTCTATCTAAATTTACACCGTGACGATAATTAAGCTAAGAATCCTAGCAAATATCATTTAACGAGAATGCAGGATCTATAAAGTGTATGAATACGCATCAGGGGGAGGGGGGGGCGGAAAAAAGAGTCGTCAATCGCGAAGGAGAAAATTACGCGACTGTAATTATCGAACGGAGCTTTAATGGAAAACTTCAATCGCTCGAGCGCAAATACGTCCCTCTCTTTCTCTCTCCCTCTGCGATTCGCGTCACATAATCCGAGTGAGATATTCGAGGAGACAGGCCGATTCAATTTTCATCATCCTCACTTCGTCGTATATATTCGGCTGCTCCGCGCGCGGATTGAATTAAGCACTCATGCCGCGCGGCTATATAAACACGAAAAGCAGACGGCTCGAGTTTCGCCGTGGCGATCTGTGCAGCGTGAAAGAATGTCGAATCCATTACCTAATGCGACGGAGCCGCTCGAGAAGCGATTCGAGACTCGTCAGTCTTTGGCAAAAACATATTAAAATTTAATAAGGAAGGAAATATCGATCGACGCGTATTAGGACATGCTTGACCTATCGCCAATTCTTCGCTCGACTTTGCGAAAGCTTGAGTGAGCTTTTCGCAGCTTTCGCGGCAATCTACGCGTACAGCCCTCGTATAATACCCTTTTTGTCAGCTCACTCGCGTGTATACAGGCGCGTATAAGCTAGCGCGGGCGCACCGCAGAACTCGTTCGAATCTCGATAGCGAGTACGGCCGGCGCACATAATCCAAGATTAAAGCAGCTCTTGGCGAACATTAGCAGTATCAACGACTCCCAGACCATCCTCTCCTCTCACTATTGTACACATATGCCTGTATACAGTCACATAGTCGCAGACTGGCACAGGCTATTGTGCGTCGTACAATGCACACGAGTGGGCCACTCGTCCCTTGCACATCTCTCTCTCTCTCTCTCTCTCTCTCTCTCTCTCTCTCTCTCTCTCTCTCTCTCTCTCTCTCGTATACACAATTCGTTTTATTTACACACAGAGGAGCTCGTCGCTCTTTTCGAGATCAAGCGTCGCATTGCAGTGCACAGAGGGCTGCAGACTGCTGATGAGGAGAGAGAAAAAGAAACTGCCGAGTACAACTGACCAAACATAATGAAGAAGCGAGAAGAAAAAACGGAATTACAAATGCGTGTGCTTTACTCTCTGGCGCGCGAAAATGTCGAGAAAATTAGGGGTGCAATCGCTCCTTTTGGACAGAGAACAGAGCGCGCGAGGTATGATTCATGATCGTAGTTAGCGATTCTTTTTCGCAAACGGCCGGAGATAATTTTAGCTGCGCGGCGCGTTAAAGTCTGAGTGGAGAGAGATACTCGGCCGAGAAGCTCGGACGCATTTGATGGACTGGCTGAGCTACTGTTTATACACTCTAATGCCGCAGAGTTCCAGAGACCGACGCACGCGTCGAACCGTCGGAAAGCGTCGACCGGCCACTGCATCATATCGTCGGGCGAAAATTTACTGCGCTACCGATATTTTTGATACTCGCGCGAGAGAGCGCCCCGCGGTCATTTTTATTGGCTCGTAAAGCGGTTAATCCTCGGGCGAAGATAAAAATAACGTCGCGGCAGCGGCGCGTTCTGGTATCGATCACACGGAGAGAGAGCGTGTCGTTGAAGAATTTCACGCTACGCCGCTCTTTTTTTCTGAGCGAGAAATCGTCGACTCCGCGGAACTTACTCTGTCCCCTGTCGAAAGAGAGTATAGAGGGGGTAGAAAGCTCGGTGAATTGGTAAACGAGTCAATCGGAGGTACAGCAATCGAGTCAAATGCTCGCGGGATATTGCTCTATTTGGATTTCCAGCTTTTCTTTTTCACTCAACAGATTCGATAATTGCCGTTTGCCCCGACAATATCGCGCTGATTGAGAGATTTTCATCGCCTCTCTTGATATGCCGTTTGCATACCGAAATGGCCGGAGACTCGAATGTCGCCGGTAATTGATCAAAGCGTCGATTAAACCCAACCAAGAAAAAAAAACGAATTCGCGGAAATCATACGTATACAGAGGCGCATTGTTGCTGAATCAAGCTCGGATATAAATAAAAAGCTACACGTGGTGCCGTGATTCCCCGGATCCCGGTCGAAATAAATTTCGCATCCCTGCCGCCGATCGAGAGCCGATAAAAGTTCGATAAATTACACCCTATCGACATGCTCCGCATCGGATATTCATCGCACGGAAAGAGCCCGTGAAAGGTTCCCGCCTACTCCGCGCCTTGATACGAACGAAAATATTCTCCTCTCTGCAGAAACACGCGCGGCGCATGTGTAATCGGCAAAAGCAGTATACATACATACACGCAGCCCTTATTTCGCGACGGATCTATTTTAGAGCCATCCGGTTTTGCGTGAATCGAAAAGAATAAGACACGTCGTAAAGGTCTTTCTCGCGAAAGAAAATGAGCGTCGCTGTATACTGGCTGAAGGAGTCGGAGAGGATAGGACGTAGTACAGATACAGCTTCGAACGAGCGAGCGGATCGCATTACCTGCATTATGAGTTCTTAGAGCGCAGAGGACGAGGCGCACTCGTAACTTCTTGCTCGCCGAATATGCCGTAAATGAGAAACTGCGGTTTTTCTACTCTTGTTTCTTTTCTTTTTTTTTCGTTGCAAGGACCTTGCACGGAATTGCACTTCTTCTTTTTCCGCTGCCGCGGATAGGTGTATCCGCTTCATTTCAGGAGTATAATGCTCGAAGGTCTTGAATTACCAGAAGTATACTTTTTATGAATTTCGGAGAAGAGCTGGACGAATATCGGATCGCGAGTGTAACTGACGTTACACGAAAGCTCGCTTATTTTCAGGCTGTATCTGATTTCTAGGTACAATAAAGAGTCGATGAATGTATGGCTTCAAAGATATTCAATTTCGTCCTCGTTAAAATTAATACCGAAAACGCGTCAGGTTCTCTTTGGATTTTTTAATTACGCTACTGTTCATCTCCAACCTTTCTTCGATAAAAGATCAGTACGCTATCTCTATCCGAGGTATATAGCTTCTTTGAAAATCGCGGCGTGTGTCCTTTCAGATGCTATATTACCTGCGCGGTGTAATAACTCTTACAAGGTAAAAAGTTCCTTTGATGAAATTGTAATAGGATTTCTGAACTTCAAACGTACTTTCAGATAAGCCGGAACTATATTTCGAAAAGTAAGCGCATGACGTGCATTGGGAAAAAAGTCGTGGAAAACCGAAAAAGTTATGTATATGAACGTGAAGGTAAGTACCGCTGCGTCTGACCACACCGGGTTCTACTACTTATAAGGAAATAAGTTTATTCGTCGACGAGATCGAGGCATTCATTCGAGCGTCCAATTCCACGAAAAATCGCCGGGTGAATCAAAAATTCAGAGCAGACGGATGACCGAAAACCCCGATCAAACTCGAATTACCGAGCTGCGACATAGAAGAAAAACTACACGTGGCTTAATCTACAGCTGACGTGACGTACAGGCCTGAGGAAACCGGAGCTTGCGACAAAAAGCACTACTCGACCCTCGAAAACGACGCATCTGGCTTTCGGTGTCGTATCTATTATGTTATACCTCTCGTATCTGTCGACGCATCCAACATGCGCATCACCCAGACACGCGCAGACGCGAAAAAGCTTTTTGTGTTTTTTTGTTCATTCCCCACTGCGTAAAAAATTAATGCTAGACGTCTGGTTGAACCGTCATCGACGTTCTTATACGCGATCCAAACTGTCGCCCTCAGAGAGAGAGAGAGAGAGAGAGAGAGAGAGAGAGAGAGAGAGATGACCCGGTCTAACTAAGCTTAATTTATAAATGAAGTCGATCGATAATTTTCGCCTCGTCTCTGCTTATCTTCTCCGTTTTTTTCCCCTCATAATACATCGCGATCGTCGAGGGGTAAAACGTGTCGCGGCTTGTTGCCTCTTCGAGGGGCTAAATTTTCAGCGCCGATCGCCGATAAGGAGCAGCTGTGCGGCCACTTGCGACTCCGTGGGGTGTCGTGCGCGAGACAAGTTTTTAATTCGGTGATGCCGACGAACGAGAAAAGCTCGTTGTGTTAGTACGCGAGTATTGCTTTGGGATTGTTATTCGGCTGAAAGTTTTATTGAGAAAATTTCGCGTGAGGTTATTCCGCACAGAGAACAAAAATATTGCACGCTCGTTATGACAGGATAAAAATGTGGGATATGTAGGTATTGAACGAAATACCGCGTATTTTTGTTTAACGCGAAAAACAAAAATATCATTCGTATTCGAAATAAAATACTGCACGGTTGGTTATGAACATTGTCAAAATAGGAGATATTCGATGCCTGCTGATGTTTTTCTAGATATTTCCATAGTTGTTTTGCTCGTCATGGAGCATGTTTAAGCGAGAATCGAATGTTTTTGTTAAATCAAAGTTATACAATAATTCTCCCAAACGTACAATACAACTAAATCGATCTAATCGATTCGAAGCTGTAGATGGCCCGAAAGAGAAACTAATCGAAAGTTTTATGCCTCCTCGAGTATCTCTCATCTCTTCCTGTTCCAAAGTCAATCACGAAGTCTCCGGCAAATTCATGCCGGTGGATCGGTTTGAGCTTCTGGAAAGTCTGCATTGAGCCAACTTCCACGCGAAATCCAAGCGCATATTCGACGGTCAGCAGCAGCGACTATTCCGATAGCTTAATCTATCACTCATATACATCAGCCGGATTCGATTTGTTCCGAAGGGGAGACAGAGAGAGAGAGAGAGAGAGAGAGAGAGAGAGAGAGAGAGAGAGAGAGAGAGAGAGAGAGAGAGAGGTATATATGGATCGACGCCCACTACTCGCTTGGGTACATGCATATCTACGGATATACGTCTAGAACAGTGTGCGGCACACTCACCTACAATATGTCGCCTGAGCTGCCGGCTCTGGTGGTCTTGGTAAGCGGGCCAAGCCGATTGTGCTGGTCTTGCCTGGATCTGCAGTAGATGATCTTGCGGAAGGCTTTGCGGAAGTTGTCGCTCAGAAAGGCGTACAGTATCGGATTGACGCAGCTGTTGGTGTAGGCCAGCACGTGGCTGGCTATCTGTAGAGCTATCGTCGCCGAGGACAGCGGGTACATGTCCAGCGACTTGATCACTAGGATCACCTGTAATTTTTTTATTCCAATTACCTCTCTCAACTAATCAATGAGTTCTGCTCGCAAAGTTTGAAACTCGCGCGGTGTACACACGGCTATAGAATCACGAGTATAACGTCGTTAGCCGCGGGAGAGAAGATGTTTGCGTCTCGTTTAAAAGGAACAGTCACTCGTATAAATCTTTCGGGTGCAAACACTCGGGGCCGCAGTTTTTTTCACGACTACTTAGTTTCCTAGCCTGGCCTCGCAGCAAAGAAGTATCGTTTCTGTGAGCAACATCCTCATTAAAGCTTCTTTCGCGCGCGCGCAACGAAAGCAATTAGCGCCCCGCAAAAAACCGGGCACGGTTTGTCTTGGCTGGAAAATTACTCCACGTGAAAACTTTGTTCGCGGAGAAGCTTTGCGTGGGGAGAGAGAACATTGTGTGTATAGAAAGCGCTCCCGTACCTGAATAGGACACCAGGAAACGGCGAAAACGCCGACGACGACGAGGACGAGTCGGGTGACTCTCTTCCTGCCCCGACGGCTCTCGGCGCTGACTCTCGCGCCTTTCCACAGCCTCAGCAGCATGCAGACGTAAAGGCCGCAGATGAGGGTCAGCGGGACGACGTAGCTCGCCAGGAAGAACGAGACCTGGAACAGCGGCCAGTTGGCGTCGGGCAGGATTCGACAGGCTATCTGAGGCGTCAGCTCCAGCGGTGGTTCCTCGTTCTTAGATTCGTGCTGCTGGAGCTGTTGGCGATGCTGCTCGACGATACCTAGGTGTAGTGCACAGGCCTCGCTGCGGTTAAGCATCTGGTTCTCGTCCCACTGAGGACAGAAATTTTTTTATACTGTTACGGGGGATACTGTGGTATTAGGATTAGGGTGGTCGTAGCGTTCGCAGTAGTGTGCGTACGTGACAATACATTTTTACGATGTTTTGTCAACGCTTGATTCCTTTGGTTAAACGAACGAAAATTCGACGCCGAGGTATTGGACGAGCTTACACGTACGTGCTTTCCTAAAGCACTGCATCGACACATCTTCGTTCCCGACCAATGAAGCTCCAGCCCTGTCAGAGTAGCTTTTCCCGGAAAGAGAAATAGCGCCGAATCTCTCACGCAAAAAAAATCTACATTCGCTTGCAACACTTGTACATACGTAAAATACCGGGCGCTTACTCTCTCGTCCGGCAAAAAAGAAACGAACGGTTATCTTCGCTCTAATTTTTTTCTACCCGTCAGGTAGTCCGCGTTCGCGAAGGAAAACGAAAAAAAGAACGCGGTATGTGTATTTTTTGCGGACAAAATCGCCCCTGGACACGGGCGCACGCGTCGGAAAAAGAAATATGCCCGAGCTTTTGAAAGATTTTATTGCGCCCCGTAAACTGTATCTCGAATGGCTTCCATTGTGACAAGCCGCGGATCGCATATGCGCATTTTTAAATTTCCATCAAATCTTTATTACGCGACTTCGTGCGCGTATAGTGTATAGGGGTAAAAAAGAACGAGGCATACCCGACGCGCGTCATGAAAAGTGCCGATATTGTTTCTCCGCGACAGCGGCGCGTCTTTTTGTTTCGCTCGGCTCTGAATTGCTCGGGTTATTGCGCGGACTGAACTACTGCATGTCGTTCAGGATTACTTCCTCCGCGAGAAACTTGGCGATACGATTTAGTGCGAATGTGTGTGCACGATAGTTCTCGATATAATGTTCGAGTATATTTGTGAAACAACGTCACTGAATACTGCAGGCGGGGATTATTTTTAAATGGATTTTTCGACATTGAGAGAAAAAAAGCGATTTTTACAAACCCTGCACTGCGTTGCAGATGAATAGAGAATACTGCTGCA
This sequence comes from Nasonia vitripennis, assembly GCF_009193385.2. Taxonomy (NCBI): domain Eukaryota; kingdom Metazoa; phylum Arthropoda; class Insecta; order Hymenoptera; family Pteromalidae; genus Nasonia; species Nasonia vitripennis. Next base: position 10,132,869 of record NC_045761.1, on the reverse strand, counting down.
TTATACGATTTTAAATCCTCTCGAAGCGATAAAAGGTGTAAAATGCAAATGAACGCGCATAGCTGACGGGCTTATATCGGTGAAATACCGCTTTAATCTCTTAATATTTCATTCGGCGATATACACGGTGAAAAGTGTATATGCATGAATTTTTGTTTTAGCTTCTTAATATTCAATAACATTCCAAAATAATTTTGCTCGACGCATAATTATTCAAACCTACGCGCAAAATGGCAATATATTCTCTGAGGAATCCCTATCAAAGGCCCGATAATTGACACATTAGTGAAATTACTCCGGCAGTGTAAATTAGGCGCGCTTTAGACTGAAGCATCCTGTAGTATAAACTGTCGCTGACGCGCTGCGCATGCAGTCACGTCATATATCATCAAAGAGTCGATTCTTTCGATATGATCTCACTTCAATCGGCAAAGGCCGCTTTGCATCGATGATCGTAGATGTGTCATACATTGAAATAAAAACTCGCGTTTGATCTTTATACTTCTTCATCATCAACAGACGGTCTTTCTAATCCGAGCGCACAAGACTAGCGAGAAGAAACAAGCGAAGCGTGGGCGAGGAATCATCGTTCTCGATACGCGATATTAAAAAAAAATCTTTATATGTGCTCACCTCGCCGTGAATAATGAGTACAGGTATGGAGGAAGTCAGTATCACTATCCAGACGATCCAGATGGCGATGAACGCGTGGCTCTCCGTCCGCACCGACATCGACGCTATCGGGTGCACCACCGCCAGGTACCTGCGAACAAATCAATCCTTATTATTATACAACAAATCCACGCCTCAAAAAATACACATGCAGTGAATCAAAGCAGTCGTATGTCTAAGCTCGCATCAGCGGAACTTGAATCTAGATCCCGTATCCGCTGCAGTAGCTCGTTTCGGATCCTCTAAAACTTTTCTAGCGCAAAGGCGCGGCGGCGCATACTGCACATCCCCGCGGCAACTCGTGATTTATACGCGTGGGCGTATATTGCCGAGCTTAAGTTTTCCCTTAAGCGAGCCGACAGCTATCCGATCTCACGGATCGCCGTATAGATATCTCGCCGTACAGTCGTTTTATTGGGCTTGTAGAGTAAGTCTCGAGGACGCGAGGCAAACTGAATTTCGGGCTTGATTACTGTTTGCTCGAGTGTCGTATAAATAACCCCGCGCAGATGTATAAATCCTTGATTCTTTCTTCTGTTCTTCTCCGCATCGCCTTGATTATTATCCCAGATTTTATTGACTCGCCCGGGCCATTTGTCCGCCGCGGGTCGTATAACTTGCGGCAGACAACAATAATATTATTGCTATTATACTCGCAGAGCGTAACGGTAAAGTTAATTTTATCAAGCCTTTGACGCACGTGAGCTTGCGGAAATTATTGACTATGCGACTAATTCGCGATGATCCTCAAGGAGTTGGGAGAGCTTTCGCGCATACCTATATCCGCGACTCGTAAATCCGTACGGTCCACGCGCGCGGCTCTCCTATATAAACTTCAGCCCTGAATATCTCTCGATCGGCCAAGCTCGCGTAACTCCCTCATGCATACATTGCGCAATACGCTTCATTGTTTTCAGATTTCGGCAAAATCTGCCGTTTAATAAAAAGAGAAAAAGCTACCGAAAGCTCTCCCAGTCCATTCTCTATACAGCGTTTTTGTCTCGGCGCTCCGGTTTATTCGGGCCATATTCGCAGACATTTATGTACCGTATATGGGAGCCTCGAACGGTATAACGGAGGCCAGCTATATACTGGTGAAAAAACAAATAATGCTCGAGAGCGTAGATGATCACGCGGTCGAAAATTCTCGCGCGTGGGTGTGTATACCTAGGGAGAAAAAAGATTCTCCGCTACTGGAGCGTGTCGAGTCTCATTTCGCATCCCTTAGGACTAAAAGGATCACAACGACACGACGACGAGAACGACGACAATGACGTGACAGTTCGCGTCTCTTTCCACTCAAAAAAACACTCAGCCCCTCTCCCTCTCACCCGTATCCATTTCCCTGTATACACACGCTGCTGCGCGGCTCTAAAACTCGATCGGCGTAATGCACTCGCTGCAGTACTCGCCGGATGATGAGAGGGAGAGGAGAAAAGCTCGGCGGAAACGAGAAATCCATTGGCTCATAACATTACTCCCTTTGTCAGCGGTAAATTAGAACGCCGAACTTATACACACACACACCCACACACACACAGACGGAGAAAAATCGTCGATCGCTGGTATCGGCAAGTTATATACACCGACGCGCGTGCTATATAGGTATACAAGCCTCAAGTTCGGCCATTATGCGCTCGGCGACAATGCCTCGTCGTGCCGGCTTTCAATGCGCGACTGAGTATATATATACCGAGGGAATGGCTTCGTTGCTCTACGAGGCCAGACGCACTGGGGCAAGACTCGTCTTTAATTTTTACCCGGCAGAGATGGTAATGAGAGCACTGCTCTTTCGCTTTTTTTGCTCTCGCGAGCTTTTTACGCACCCACACGTGTGTATAACGCGCGCGTTTGATTATACGCGTAGCAGTAGTATAGAGGGTGGTTATTATTACTCGCGCAGCGCGCTTTGCTTTTCGAAGAATTAGATTTTTAGCGCAAAGGGACTCGACGTCCGGCAGTGAGGTTTTTTTGGAAGCAAAGGAGTTAATAGCTTGCGCGCGAGAACAGCTCTGTTGTTTGCGCGGTTTCTCTCGAATAACCTTGGTCGGCAGTGAAAGCGCGAAGGACTTTGAAATAGTGCACTCTAGTGCGATGCAAAAATGATGTTTACCATTGGGATAGAGCCGTATGGACTGAGTATGACAAAACAATCATGAAAATACAAGATAACCGAATTTTGGACCAATGCAATCTC